>NC_044062.1:19826151-19828651 GCF_902167405.1 Gadus morhua | reverse complement strand
AGGGCCCCTCCATGGGCTTGACCCCACCCCCCCCCCCTACGGCACAGGATAGACCGTGCAAATCGCAGAACACACTGCCTTTCACTTTGTCATGTCAGAGGTGACGTACCCCATCCAAGCATTCATACTGTTGTCACCGTGGCACCCAGAATCCCCCCCCCCCCCCCCCCCCCCCCACACACACACACACACACATCCCTGCGGTCACAGCCTCAGTAGGGTCTCCATGGCGATGTACCTGTTCCCAGGGGCGGCTGCATGGCAACCGTCTGAGACGCATAGTGTGCATGTGTTCCCTCCGGTCTGTAATGTTAGAACGGATTGTGCTGTGAATGGAGGGGATGAGCTGGAACCCCGGGAACCGATGATTATCCCATGAAAGCTTCTTGAAATCAGTCACTTTCATGTCGGGCTGATCAGTGAGGAGACACAGTTCTTGTGTCATGTTGAATCTAATAGTGACCTGTCTGCAGTTGCTTTGGCTATGCATCATTTCACATCCGTTTTTTCATCATTTGCATTCCCCAGTGAATTTGATTGATTCCACAGGTACTGCTTTACATTTAAGACAAACATATGCTTGTCATAAATTAACACATTCTTATTAGGGCTATTGTATGCTGGATAAGTCGCAGAAAGTGAAAAATGATGTGCAAAAATGGCCAAAAAAAACCATTAATATGTAAACAAATTAAGGAAAAACTGCAGAAATCACTGGTACATAGCATTGCTTTTTTTCATTATTTTTTCCAAAAAGGAGTCAAATCTTCAGCCATCACAATAATCACTGTAAGGTGGTCTATCTTGCTTCACAACTTCTTTATTATTTCTCCATTATCCGCTGGGGAGTTCAAGGTTAAGCCCATGTCCCGCGGGAGCACCAGACCTGTATGAATCTAACCATTATGTTGATATACACACGGGCATTGTGGTGATCTTCTACTCTCGCTGTCTAGCCACAGCATTGACGAGCCATCAATAAATCCCCCCTAAACAAGTGGTGTTTTGACTCTGGCCTGTGTTTGGTTCAAATGGATGCCCAGCCATGAAGTTCATCCCTGGGACACTGGGCCAGTATTGTCAATTTCCTGACTGCTTGAAGACATAGTGCTCCCATAACTTAGGGTTTAAACAGCCCCGCTCTTAAACTTTGTTGTGGCTGAACCATATTTAACCCTTCAGTGTCGGACCACCCGCTACGGCCTGGAGCTGTGGCAGCCCCCTTCACCCACAGACCCCGCCAGCGGCCCAGCCAGATATGATGCAGTGCCATAGCGCGCCCAGACAGCCGGCACAATTTATTCTCCTTCCTTAGGACATAAACATCTTTTGAAGATGTGTTGTGTGCTCGGCTCACAAAGGCAACACTGGGCCGACGTTTCAGGGCAGCAGGATCAATGGCTCTGGGGTTGAGATGCTGGCTGTTGGGAATGTTATATGCAGAACCACCCTTTGGCCTTTCCCCTTCCTTTCCCTTTCCCAAGGCTGTCCCCAATGCTCTCCTTCTAAAGGACACTTGTTGTTCAGCATTAACTTCCAAGGAAAATTGGAAGTTAATGCGGGGGGAGGGGGGGGGGGAATCAATTAGGTATCCCCCATAGATATGTAGATTTAGACAGTTCTCTGCAAAGCGACTTACATTTAACAGTTCTTTTATATGTATGTCATCAAGGAGCAAGAAGGGGTTCACCTTGTTGAGGTCAGGCTGCTGATAATGAACCTTCCAGCTTCATGTCAGAGGTCATCATTACAACCCCTTTCCTTTAAAAAGTCCTGTTTGTTCATCTAGCACACAAGTTAAACACGACTCCCTACCTGCCCCTCTCTAGGGCAGAGTGAGGGGTGCGACCAGGTCAGAGCACTTCACATGTAGACTCTCTTCAGTCGAAAGCCACTGTTAGACGTTCTCTCTCTGAGCCCTGTGCAGAGAGCAGTTTTCTCCATCTCTCTTCTCTAGTCAATCCTGAGGTCGGGAACCACGGATCGGGACGTGTGTTCGATGACGTGGTGTCTTTGTCTTCCCTCCCCTTGTCTTCCGCCCTGTCTTTGTGTCTCTCTCTCGCCAGCCTCTCTTCAGTATCTCTCTCCCCTGCGCTGACCTCTCCCTGATGGGGAGGCACTCAGCGATCCCAGAGGACCAGTGGCTGCTCAGGACAATCCCCAGTGGGTTAATAATTACTGTGACCCCCGATCCCGGCACAGCCAGGCCCGGGAGGCGGTCCGACGCGGCCCGCTGATGAATGAACCCACCAGGGCGTGGGGCGGCTCCTGTTTGTTTGCAATGTGAAGGGATTGGATTGAATTGTTTTTCATACATATATGTCTTCCATTATACTGTGTCCTAAATGTACTGTTGCTTTAAGGTATGGCGGTTCAACAGGCCACGGGATCAGGGGAGGGACGCCTGGATGCCATGGTTTCACAAGTCACTTGTGTGTAAGCATGTGGAACCAGATTGTATCCCAGTCTGAGGAATTGGTTTTGAATTAGTCCCATTTAA
>NC_044062.1:19813651-19816151 GCF_902167405.1 Gadus morhua | reverse complement strand
ATTAAAAGTACAAGCCCCCCAATCCGTGGCGTGAAGCATCCAGAGGGTCCCTCGCTGGTCCAAGATCAACAAATATCGCTGCTGGCTCAAAACCCTCAGCAGATGTAGGTTTCACTGGCAAGGGCCAAACTGTGAAAAAAAGAGATGTTGGATGAATATAGTCATACAAAAATAGGGTTACGCGTTGCATTCACCATGCTGTGTTATATCTTATGTTCTTTTAAATGTTATATAGTCGGTCGAAGCAGAGCAGAAAACTGATGAAGATCAACATGCCGTCAGATCCGCTGTCGTGTCTTGGCTCTGTCGTGCTTGTGGCTGCGATCAAGACCCCAACGAAGCAGTTGGCTTCACACCAACAACCAAGCCTGTCAGTAGGTGGCAATAGACCTGCTCTCCTCTCTCTCTACCTCTGTGTCGGTCAGACTCTCTCTTCCTGCACCACTCTCTCTGTCTTGATTCCATCAAAGCTTGTCATCAGAGATGACAGCTATCGACAGCTGCTTTGATGGACGACCTCCCGTCAGCTCTCTCCATCTCCATCTCCATCTCCATGTAGTGCCCCTCTTCGTCCCCCCCCGTCCCCCCCCCCCAGCCCTCTCCGCGGGCCGGTCCATGCATAACACAGCCGCACCCCGGCTGGGGCGGGCGGGCAGGATGCCGGGCCGAGGGGGTGGGCCCCGGGGACAAAGTGCTCTCTGGACGTCCCCCTCTGGGCCTCCTCTCCCCAGGTCCTCTCTGGGGAGGAGGGGGTGCTCTCCACTGGGACCCTGGCTGGTAATGAGCTGCTAATGAGGAACCAGACCTCCACTCACTGCTGCTAACATCATGACAGACGGACGCGCTCGTGTTGGTTTTGCACTTCCTGGTTAAGTGACGGATGAGATCCGAGGAAGCCGGCGGATTTTGATTGGCGTTTGGGGAAGTGTGTCTGTGTGTTTGTGTGTGTAAGTGTGTGTGTGTGTGTGTGTGTGTGTGTGTGTGTGTGTGTGTGTGTGTGTGTGTGTGTGTACGTGTCTGTATGCGAGTGTGTGTGAAAGTGTTTGTGTGAATGTGTGCGTCGCACACACAAGAACCCTAGGCTTAATTTCTCAATAAATCATTCTCTGGGACTTTCTCTGCTATAATCTCTAACTTTATAAAATGATCATTAAGACGAGACGATGAGGCCGTTGGTAAGAGAACAATCATTTCCTAAACGACATATACCCCTTTAAACAACATCTACCGGGCTATTTATTTGAGGTAGTCTCAAAGGGAAGTATTCATCTGTAGTCTCCGGCGGGCAGCTTGTTATAGAAGATACAATCGTTAAAAGAGGTCCACCTAATGAAAGTCCTCTCTCACTGCTCCTGATCCACGGGGCTCCCTATGTCACCCATAGTGCTGCATCAGTTGAGCCTGGAGTCAAGCCGCTTAGAGGAGGCTGCCGGGCGCCGGAGCCTGGAGGCCAGATGTGACTCTTAAAGTGACAATTATTACAAAGGTAGGAAGTGTGCCTTTTCAGGGCCTGCATTGTCTCCCCTCTGGAGTGTAAGAAGGGCCCGTAGACCCACAGTGACAGGAGGTCCTTAGTAGGGGGCACCATGCCCCGAATCCCATCTCTCTGTCTCTGTGTGTCGCTATCCCTGTGTCTCTCTCATTGACTCTCCCTTTCTCTTTGGCCCCATGCCTGTATTGCCTGGCTGTGGCCTGGCCTGGAGGGCCCCGGGGGGGCCAGGTATTCACATGCACATCGCTCCTGAAGGCCCCCTGCCTAAGGGCCCGGGGCTTCTAATAGTCCTCTAATGGGATGACCCCCCTGCAGCCCCCCCCCCCCTCCACACACACACACACACACACACACACACACACACACACACACACACACACACACACACACACACACACACACACACACACACACACACACACACACACACACACACACACACACACAGCCCCACCTCATCCACACCGCTCATAGTACATGGTACCTCACAGGGGAAGGATAGAGGGTAACAGATGGAAGAAAGGATGTTTGGTGGATTGTGTTGGGGGTAATGGTGGGGGCAGTGGTGGTGGTGTTGGTAGTTGTGATGATGGTAGTGGTAGTGGTGGTGGTGTTAATGGTGGGGCTGGTGGTGGTAGAGGTGGGGGCTTGTTGTTGATGGCAGTGTTTGGTGGTGGTGGTGTTGGTGGTGGTGGTGGTGGTGATGGTGGTGTTGTTGGTTGTGGTAGGGGTGGTGTTGGTGTCGGTGATGGTGGTGTAGGTGGTGGTGGTGGTGGTGGTGATTGTGGTGATAGTGGTGGTGGTGGCGGTGGTGGTGGTGGTGGTAGTGGTGGTAGTGGTGGTGTTGTTGTTGTTGTTGGTGGTGGTGGTGGTGGTGTTGGTGGTGGTGATGGTGTTGTTGTTGGTGGGGGTGGTGTTGGTGGTGGTGATGGTGTTGTTGTTGGTGGGGGTGGTGTTGGTGGTGTTGGTTGTGTTGGTGGTGGTGGTGGTGGTGGTGGTGGTGGTGGT
>NC_044062.1:19798651-19801151 GCF_902167405.1 Gadus morhua | reverse complement strand
TCCCTCAGCCTCAGCACCGCCGCTGCAGTCACTTCATCCGCTCGTCTTTGCCGTCCCCGCCGGAGAGTCTCGTGAGCCCGGCGGAGGGGATGGGGAGGTGAGGGGGTGGAGGCGGGGGAGGCACTTGGCAGATGGGGCACGGACAGGGTAGCCCGGCCCAGTGTTGGAAGCCCGTGCCCAGTTGCAGAGCCGGGGGTGCGGGGCCGCTCTTCATCAGGGAGTGGGGCGTCCGGATCGACGTGAGCCCCGGCAGCGCGCCCGACAAGGTGGACGTCGTGCTGGAGGACAGCGCGCCCCCGAGGAGCGGGTGATGCACCACCGGGTGCGCAGGGCCGCCGCTGCCCGGGTGTCCCACACCGCCGCCGGGGGGCGCGTGCGTCACGGTCCCGCAGTGGAAGGCCGAGTGATGCCCGCCGTAAATCTCCCCAACGAGCCGCTTCATCTCGTCCAGGGAGCTGTTGAGCATCAGGATGTAGTTCCGCGCCAGCAGCAGCGTGGCGATCTTGGACAGCTTGCGCACCGAGGGCCCGTGCGCGTAGGGCATCACCTCGCGCAGGCCGTCCATGGCCAGGTTGAGGTCGTGCATGCGCTTCCTCTCGCGCCCGTTGATCTTAAGGCGGAGCTGCTGGATCTCCTGCTCCGTCACCTGCTTCTTCAGCTTGTACTTGCTGCTCGCCAGCAGCTTGGCGGCCGCGTCGCCGGAGCGCGAGGACAGGTGCTGCTCCATCTCGGCCAGCTTGTGCCGTAGCTCGCTGCTCTGCGTGGACGAGGAAACGGAGCCCATGAGGTGGTGGTGGTGGTGCTGCAGGAACATGCCGTCCATGTCCGGGGACGAGGCTCTGCTGCTCGAGCTGGAGTCCGAGTGCATCTTGCAGGAGGATAAGTTGCGCGCTCTCGGAAGTTTTGTGCAGGAGGTCGCGTCGCCTCTCTCTCTCTCTCTCTCTCTCTCTCTCTCTCTCTCTCTCTCTCTCTCTCTCTCTCTCTCTCTCTCTCTCTCTCTCTCTCTCTCTCTCTCTCTCTCTCTCTCTCTCTCTCTCTCTCTCTCTCTCTCTCTCTCTCTCTCTCTCTCCCTCTCTCCCTCTCTCCCTCTTTTTCTCGCTCGCTTACTTCACTCGGTGACTTTAAGTCTCTCTGGTTCTCCAACCTGGAACCCAACGTCGTGCCTTTCAGTGCCCGTTCAGTGGGGGTCAACTGTGTGTGGAGTTTGTCCTGCAGGCTTCGCGTCCGCAGTGCGTGGCCCGTGTGTCGCCGAGTGTCCCGTGTCCCGGGTCTGTCTGAGGCAGGGTGACAGGTTGCCAGTATTTATAGGGACGACACGAGAGAGATGGCGGGACAAAAGCGCCTCTGCTATTCATGTACGCCCGGCTGGGACGGTGACGCGTGAAGGGGCGGTTTGCTCTGACGGTCTTTAGTGACCATTCACTGCCATTGTCATCCCACCGTCGCCCCCCCCCCCCCCCCCCCCCCTCTCTCTCTCTCTCTCTCTCTCTCTCTCTCTCTCTCTCTCTCTCTCTCTCTCTCTCTCTCTCTCTCTCTCTCTCTCTCTCTCTCTCTCTCTCTCTCTCTCTCTCTCTCTCTCTCTCTCTCTCTCTCTCTCTCTCTCTCTCTCTCTCTCTCTCTCTCTCTCGGTTCCTCTCTCCTCTTTTCTCTGTCTTTCTCCTCTTCATTTTTTCCAATCTATCCTCTCTTCTATTTCCACATCTCCCTCACAGATCTCCTCTCCCCTCTTCTCCTCTCTCCTCTTCTCTTCTTTCATTCTGCTCCTCTCTTCTCCGCTTTTTTCTCTCTTTTTCTCCTCTCCTTATCAATTATTTTCTTTTCTCCTAAGCCAATCTTCTCCCTTCAGTGATCCAGTCATATAACTCTTCTAACTGCATTTCCCGGGTAAACGCTTTTTTAAGGCTTGTTTTGATCCGTTTTTTCCGTCTTCATCATGTTATGTTTCCTGCTGTTTAACTATGCTTTGGGACTGGGTTCAGTCTTACAATGCTGAGAATTATTCTATAGGTATTTCAATTTGTTTGGTCTAATAACACCTGAATTACATGCAAACAATTACTCATTCAATTGTAGTCTATAAAAAACTATAACAAACCATGATGAAACATTTAAATTAGATAGTTTCATATCCACAGCTACCTGGTCTGTGCTCCAGTCCAGTCTAACTGGTCTGTAGTCTACTACCTGTTCTGTAGTCTACTACCTGGTCTGTAGTCTACTATGGTCTGTGGTCTACTATGGTCTGTGCTCCCGTCCAGTCTACCTGGTCTGTAGTCTACAACCTGGTCTGTAGTCTACTACCTGGTCTGCAGTCTACTACCTGGTCTGTAGTCTACTATGGTCTGTGCTGCAGTCTATTACCTGGTCTGTGCTGCAGTCTACCTGGTCTGTTGTCTACTACCTGGTCTTATAGTCAACTACCTGGTCTGTAGTCTACTACCTGGTCTGTAGTCTACTACCTGGTCTGTAGTATACTACCTGGTCTGTGCTGCAGTCTACT
>NC_044062.1:19711151-19786151 GCF_902167405.1 Gadus morhua | reverse complement strand
GTATCGGGGTTCCTCCAGGGTTCCTGAGGTCTCCCCCTCGCCATCCGAGATAGCTGGTTCCATGAACTCCTCTGTGAGAAACATTGTTCTGATGACGTTACTAGGTCCCTCCCAATTTTTTTCTGCTTATATTTCTGTTTCTTGCTGCAGCTCAAGCATGTCAGGTTTATCCCCACGGTTAGGTCAATGGCAAATCATCCATAATGCTTTTCGTGGGCCAATTTACGTCAAAATGTATCCTTTGTTTGATGGAGTCTTAACCGAATGTATTGTCAATTCCAACAACAACAACAAAGCTTTTGGGTTTCATGTCCAAGGTTCACCACAGCTTAGTGTAAACAACATTACCTTGATGGTTCGTAGTGTAAAGAAAGGCTTTAACTGGCCTTCACGTCAGGTGCACGTTGGATGGGGCCGACGACAGTGATTTACAAGAAGGGATGGGGAAGTCAGTGGCCTGATTGTTAATCTCCGTTGGCACATAGATAAACATGTGCCATTAGAGCTCAACAGAACCATTTTATGAACAAAGACAACCAAAGAGAATTGCTATCCAATGTGCGTTTTCTTTTTTTCTACACAATATACAGTAGGACCGGGCCCTACCATTAGTATCACAAATAAGTAATAATTTGCTAATGACAACATTATGTTGAGTCAGTTTAGGGGCAATCAAATTGAGTGATATTTACATATGCCTAATGAATCACCGCGCGTGGCAGTTTGAGCGAACCCTAATGAATATTCATCCGCGCATTCTCCCCCTGCGCACTGCAGTTTATAAACTGAATTATGGTTGATTTGCCCTTTTAAAAATGAACATGAGCGCATCTCCCACAAGGAGGAGCCGAACAATAACGGCTGATTATAAAAAGTGTTTTAGTGCTAAGCTGACGGTACGGAGACTGCAGCAGGTTGGTGTATGGACCCAGGCTCCTTCAATAAGGAGAGAGTGTTGGCCCGAAATCTGCAGCTTTGCTCCCTGTCACAGACAGGTCCGCCCCGCTGTCGCTGTCACATCCTTTAAGAAGGAACCGGTTTGTCTCCGGGTCGGGACATCTCTCTGATAATCAGAATCAGAATCAGAGTTACTTATATTACGTCTTATTTCAAAGTACACAAGAGTGAAATTCTTAGGCTTGATTCCTCAACAGCCACATAGCAGCAACAATACAAGATAGAGTAAATAAAGATAAGAAAAAATATATATGTTAAAAATAAGTAGGCCTAGCAGCATAGATCATAATAATAAATATTAATCTAATAAAACAAAGTAAGTAATGATAAGATAAACTAAAACATAATAAGTATAGCAATAATAAGTAATGAGGTGTTTGCGTCGGGCTGACCTCTCAGGTGCGGGGTCAACAGGCGGCATCAGTGTGCATTCACAAAGACGCTTGAGGAGAAAAGGCTGCACGTTATCATGCAGATCAGAAACACTTTAACAGGTGTCATCACACGCATCGCAAGCACCCGCAACCACGATCGCTGGATTCGTGCACTGCAGACTCAGACTATTAACCATATTAAAAAGATATCCAAAATATTGCTGGCATCTAAAGATCCGGTATGAAATTTAAAATATAAAATTATTGGGGAAGTTTGGAAACCACTTTAACCACACCACCGCACGAATAGGCTCGTAGGCCCATTCGTTGCAAACCAAACTGGATTGTGCCTTAAATTTATTAAGTATCATAAACTTGGGTAATGCAACCATTTAATTTTCTTGATCAAGTCATTTATTTCCAGCGGCCTGTTGAGTGAATGGTTTCCTTGCGGCTGCGGCTTCCTACGCTACAATAAAAATGAATTTTACACTGTGACTTGAGTATCTTCTGCCATCTAGCGGTTATGTTTAGTAGGCTACAATACGTCGCACACATATCGGTGAGCGCAGTATGTGCAGTTTGGAATGCTACCGCGTATCGTGCATTTATATGTGGTCAATAAATAAATAAAAGTGTGTAATCAGAAGGATGCAGGGTAATAACTAGCCTATCAAAAACATATATATCTTAAGCTGGAGGACGTGCGTCAGCCTGCTCCTGTTTATTCGCCCGTGTGGGCGATTCCAGTGGAAGCGGAAGACGCCAGGGTGAAATCTTGCCCAATCGGGCAACATTTGCGGCCGCCCTCTATTCGCGACTGGACGGAAATCGTTTGGGATTCAGGAAAAGATGAAACTGCGATGCGACGTTTCTTGGTCCAATAATAACAATATACTATTGAATAATCGAGCCAAACGAAGAAGTTCCGCTTTCTTGTAACTCGCTTGTGTATGTGTAAAAATGGCTTTGAGTATGGAATGTAAAACGTGTATATTCCTCTTTTCATTGTTGCTCCGTCCCAGATCTGCTTTTGGTAAGTAAGTGGCCTACAGACCACAGGAAGGGTGGAGAAGGGACGCGTGTGTTTGTTTAGTCATGTTTTAGACAGGGCAACTACCGCATAGAGGACAGCCTCGTCCATTGGCCGTGTCCGCCGATTATTTCGGTATTCTCTAAATGCTGTTTTATTAATACTACTAACCGCTCTGGGCCTTCGTCGAGGTGGCCAGTTTCCACCATGTGGATATAGAAACACCTATGAACAGCAGGTCTGGAAAGCATTGGGAATAATCATTAAGTGTCAGAAATATTTTGCCTTTTAAGCCCTTTGAGACTGTAATGGTGATTAAGGACTATACATCTAAAATTGCATTGAATTGTAATATCTGCAGTGAATTATTTGAATAGTTTGCGGTTCACTCTTGCAAAAGTGATGCAAAGTGATGGTGTTGGCCTGCATACTGTAACTAAACACAACGCATGGAAGAGGGATGTTTGGTCATTGATTGGCCCTGGTGTTTGTGTATTTTCTCTTCCGTAAAGTAATAACGATTTCCACCAATAATCTATTTATAATTCAAAGCAGTAATGATAGTTACCTATTTGGAAACCATTTGAAAATCCTCCCACTAATGTCACTCACTACAGCCCTTCAATGATAAAGCTTTATTGTCAAAGAATGCCTTTTTCCAACATGCATGGTATTTTAATTGGACTGTGTGGTAGTTTGGGTTGAGTGAGGGCATCAGTCTGCAGGACGTTGCTGATAGTTTTGAGAGCTTGTTGATGGATGTCTGGTCATGTTGATGTTTGGTAGACATACCTTGATAGAAAAATCAAGGTAGGATTTCAATTAGTGCTGTGCCTCTTGATAATGTTTAATGTTGTCTTTGTACTGTTCTGGCACATTTACTTAGCATTATGGTTCAATAACAAACAGACCTTGATCAAGGAAAAGGTTAAGAAACAAGTCTTATTTCCCTGTCGGGATCCTTTCCAGAATATAATGGATGAAGGGAAAGTGAAAGCGCTTCATTGATAGTACCTATCGGGACTTTCTATGACTCATACTGAGCCATTATCTTGACTGAATACTACTAAGCAATATTCTTGTCTTGTCACCCAATGTCACCCATAACACTGTCCTTGTTTCATAAGACCTCCTGTATTGTGTAATACACTTTACCGAACAGTTCTGTTTTTCGACAAAGGTGTTCTGAGTTGAAATGCTTCCTGTTGAATTGCACAACACAGCATTAATACATGTTGAACTGTTGGAAAATGTCCCTTGTTCATTGTCGTTGGCGTCAACGTTTGCCTGACTTCCTGCTAGAGTTGGGGTAGTGCCGTTTTATTTTGGGTAAAACTTGCATTACATAGGCGAGGACATTGGGTACTGCTTTCCTGGCCTTTCCACATGCGTCCCAGGCATTTTTTGATGAAGTGAGTTCAAAGAATTGTTCTTATTAATGAATAAAAACAGTCCATGTCTGTTTTAGATCTCATGGAGAAAATGTTTCACATAATGTAACAACATTTTTAAAATTTTAAAATTAATAAATTATTGTAGTTTACTTTTAACTTTCATCTGACCATCTAACCTCCAAGTGTCTCCTTTTGTATTTAGTCATGCTGGTACTGAGGAAGTAGAACCTGGTTCCGGCTGGAATAACAAGCCACTTGGGAATAGGTTTCAATGAAGTGCAAGTAAATAAGGAAACGGATATGGTGGTCCCAGGGGCTTTTTGTTATGAACACCATGTCACCACCGTTTTCATGCAGTATCTTTCTGCCCTCTAGTGGAAATGTGTTGTTGTTAAAACCTCTAGGCTGAGGTCACCCACTCACCGTATAATGCACCATCACTCTTCAACTGTCGAAACAGTATTGGTTCCCCAAAACAAAAATCTGTCCTCCAGTATAAAGCTGAGCAAACTTTAGGATATCTTTATCCTAAATAAATCATTGACAATACTGCAACATTTTCAAAGTGGTGTTGTATTCAAACTGATGATCCAAGAGCCAGATGGTTGCATATAGGACCACCGTTAAAAGCCTTTTTGAACATTTCTCTTTTTGTTATCGGGTTCTTCATGGAAATGTTTATTCTATATCATGATGCCATCTCACATCTCTCCCACCACAGTGCCGTCGGCCACCAACATTTCCCTGGACTGTCACAATTTTATAAACATCCTCCGCTGGGACTACAGCGACCATGAAACTCTGAAGCCCAACTTCGAAGTGACCGTCAAAAAGCTAGAAAGGTGGGTGGTATAAAAAAACTGAAACCTGTTTGGTTTTTGTTTTTTGATTGATGACCAAGCAGCTGATCAAGAATCTTCCCTTGGTGCTCTAGCACGCCAAAGCCGATCCGGGTGGACTACCCTAACCTCCAGTGCGACCTCTCCGCCTTCAGCAGTCCCGACAACGACTACAGCGTCGCGGTGACGGCCGTGGTGGGGCTGAACGAGAGTCTCCCGGCTCCGCCGAACGGATTGACCTTCAGCTACTTCCACAGCTCTCCGTCGGAGCAGCTATGTGAGTGATGGAGGAGTCCACACGGCGTGGTGCGGGAAGGCTCTTACTGAGGATCAGCTTCCACCACGCAGGACACTACTGCGGGGATGCTTTGATCAGGGATGCTCTGATCAGGAATGCTCTGATCAGGGATGCTCCGATCAGGGATGCTTAGATCAGGGATTCTCAGCGGGCCCCCTATGACTGACTGTCCTAGGCATGACCAGTTGAGAAGCGTTGGACCAGATGGGTGCAATAGGATGGCATGTAGAGCGGTTGGTCCAACAAGTAATCCGCACTGGTTTCCCTTCTCAGGTTCATTGGACCTTCCGCCCGTCAACGTCACTTTCCAACCGGATGTTGGAATCATGATCAGTTTCAGCCATCCTGCTGTGCTGTACGGCCAAAGGCGGTTGAACAAGCCAAAGAGAAAAGCGAAAATGTCCGAATTCAATTACGAAGTGGTAGTGACCGGCGACCAGGTGGGAGCTCACTTGTTAAGCTGTGCAGTCTTTCTTCTTCTCACTCACTGTGTTTGCTGTTGTTCTTATCGTTTCACACGGCTCTTATTGACTCAACTGATTGAGTCAATAAGAGCCGTGTGAAACGATCCCAATCACACGAACAAGGCTTTAACAGCTTGGGGGGCAAAATTGTGTTTGTTTGTTCTTGGAAAGCAAGCGCTCTGTGGCCTGGAAGCGTTCTTCAGCTCTGGGGGTCCAGGGTGCTGCGCCAAAAACTAGAAGAAAGCGCTGCACATCATTGTAGGTTTAGATACAGATTGTCCATGAGGTTGCTTTTCAACGGTAATAAGGCCTGCTGCTGTGCATTCTTCTCGGTTTCAGTAGAACAGCCTTTCGTTTTACAGCCATTTACAGTTGTGTGATCAGCACATCAGGTTGTTCTGCTACTTTATGTGATGGTGTCTCTGAACAAGGGTCAAGTTTCTAGCTGCATCCTTCACACAGCAACGTTGAGCCTAGGATTCTCCATGAGGGAAACCTGATTTTGTGTGTGTGTGTGTGTGTGTGTGTGTGTGTGTGTGTGTGTGTGTGTGTGTGTGTGTGTGTGTGTGTGTGTGTGTGTGTGTGTGTGTGTGTGTGTGTGTGTGTGTGTGTGTGTGTGTCAGAAGAAGTACGGCGGCAAATGTAAGATGGACGTGTGTGAGAAGGTCATCCCAGCAGGGCTCCAGCAGGACTGTGTGAGGATCGACGGCTACTGGAACAAAACAACCGTCCTAAGCACCCAGGACTACTGCGCCCGGGCCGCCCCCGCCCCAGCCCCCGGTAAGCAGAGGGCATTCATCATACATATGGACTACTTCCTGAACATTGCTGAGTGCCCATACGATTTGAATTGCGATTCTGGTGATATTGAACTCTTGGAGCTATTGCAATACCTTATTGTGTTTGGATATTCTGATCTGATGTTTGATACTATCTTTTGTGTGGCTTAATGTACTAGTTTGGGTTCTGGTCCACTCCGGTGATTGTTTTTTGAATGAACATGGCAGGACAGGACAGGACGTATTGCAAATTGACTTCAGGCAAATGAGCTTCAGTGCCCTCTGTAGGACGATACTAGGGATGGGCAAAGAGATTATTTTGCGGGAACTAGTTCTTTCAATTCAGTTCACTATAACGTCTCGTTCGTTTGATTCGTTCGTGACGTCAGATTACGTCATTTTTCAGGGAATCTCACAGGTGTCTGCCCCCCTCCCTGCGAGACGTCCCTTAGCATAATTTAAGCGACTTCTAGGCTCTACCCCGTGTGAAAATCGACAAGATATACTATATATTACAACCAAACGTCCCACCAATATTTATACCTCTATATTTCATTCATGGTTTTATATATTTTTTACTTTACATTTAATTCTTCATTATTCAGGCATTACAGAACTTTCATGGTCATAAGTAAAAAATACGAACTGCAGTTTAATATCTTTGTTTGTTCTTGAATTGACGTAGAATGGAGCAAAGACTCCTGGGATTGGGAAAGGCCCCACGTCGAATGGTATGACCCAAGATACGTCAGACAGAGAAAGCGCGCAAATTCGACGGTACCACCTTGTCATTTGTTTACCCAGGTGCCATGGCAACACCATTGCTACCTCTCATTGGCTGAATCTTTGAGAACGTTGTAGACTCAATCGATCTAAGGTCGCGGGGAGACAAAGCTCTGTTCGTTTGTATATTTTATTTACGTGACCATATTTTTGATTTATGTTAAAAAAAAAAGAATCAAAGAAGCAGTTCTTCTTGTTTTGGGGAACCAGTTCTTGTCGTTAACGATCGGGATTCGTTCGTTGTGAACGAATCGGTCGCGACCGACTCATCCCTAGACGATACCATTGATTTCAGGGTTCCTCCACTGTTCTGCAAGTATTGAAATGTATAGGCTTTGATTTCCAGTTTAAATTTCCCGTTGAGTATTGAATATGGACAATTATTGATAAAAAAAAGTAAAACGTGGACCAACCTAGAAATACATTTGCAATTCAAAAACTTTTATTTGAAACGTCTGTTAAGTCCCTATCTATCGCCGATTGAGGGAACACAATGGTATTTGAGCCAATGTCCCATTGATGAAAGCCCTTGCATTTGCAGTACTATGATTGTGGCTAACCTGGTGTTGGTGGGGGACGTTCCTGCCGTGTATTCAAATCACAAGCAGCGCAGTAAGTGCCGCGGTTTCCATGCCCTAGCGAAGGCAGCTCCGCTAGAGACGTTGTTGGGAGCCATCGCTAAAGACTCGCTCTTCAAATCACTTGTGTACGACGTAGGGAGTGTTAATCATCATCATAATCCCTTGTTACGTCACAACAACAGTTATATTCCAACAGCACTGGTGACCACCTCCATTGGTCAAGGGTGTTATTGTTGGTGTTACTTTAGTGCACTTACTCGATCTACAGGCTCGGTCGACCTGAAGGGTAGCTGGCCTGACAGCAGGCTGGTCAGAAAAAGAGTTACATAATTAGAAAGAAACTGAGATACAAAAGTAGGTGAAACGTATGCATTGCGTTGGACTTGAGTGTATATGTCTGTATCTGAGTTAATAATAATTTGTCTGTTTCTTTTCCTCCCACATTGATGTAGCTTACCAGGGTCTGTTCATCGGGCTTGGGGTATGTTTCGTCGTAGCACTCCTAATCCTTGGGTTTGCTTTCATCTGCAAGAGAGTCAGAGCCTCCTCCCAAATACCTTACGCTCTGGTGAGGTTTGTTTGTTTGTATTTGATATCCAAATGAACATGCTCTATGCAGTGTATCTCCGACGCTGCTCTGCCTTGACATATACAGCCCCTGTGATTTGAAGGATTGCATGCATACTTAAATAGATAAAGAAAAATAATCCCACCTCCTAGATTACGTTGGAAAAAATATATACATTTCCAGTAGGAGAAATTGGGCAACATGTAAACTTTCATTATATATTTACTTATCGTTTGTGCTGGTAAAAGCGGCACTTTACTGAGAGAATATTGCGTGAGGGTGTGGGGAAAATAGTAAGAGAACCACTGCTCTAATGTGATCTAAAGACATGCTTAATTACCGCATTACCTCACCCCAACGTTCTGTCTTTCTCTTTCTTCCTCTCTGTCTCTCTTTCTTTCTTTCCCTCGCTCCTCTCAGTCCTTCCCTCGCTCCCCTCAGTCCTTCCCTGAGAGGCAGGACCAAAGCCACAGCCCGCTCATCCAAGATCAAAATCTGTCTCCGGTGTCCCCTGGTGCCTTTTACAACGGGGACCGCCTCACGATCACTGCAGTAGACCAGAACGGGATCGGATCCGTGCAAAGCGTCATCACTGCAGCAGAGATGGAGCCCGAGCGGCCCCGCCCCGCCGGGAAGCCGGCGGTGCCCAACGGGAGCGTGCCGTTGGCCCCCAGGTTGAAGCCAGCAGCAGAGGCTTCCGGGATGGACCCCGCCAGGAATGACCCAGGGGTGGCCGCCCGTGCCACGGGGCAGGGTGACCCGGGAGTGCAGCCCCAGGTGGGGGATGACCCAGGAGGGGCAGCAGGCGCCCCGGGGCCCCTCCCGCTGTACGCAGACGTGGACGAGGGCGCCCTGGGAGGGGAGCCTCCCGATGAGTCCCTGAACGATTCGGGTTACGAACAACGCGTGAGGGTGGAGCTCACTCCTGGGGATACTGTCGATGCCTACCTTGGTTGAGCTAACCTAAGAAGCAAAAGTGTGTTTTCATGATGGTGAATTATGGGATGCTCAGGCATATGTGTGCGGTTGACTTGGCAGAATTCGACAGACCCTAGCAATTTGAGTCAATAATTTTGCATTGCATGATATTCTGTTAACATTGAAGTGGATATTGGAACTGTTAAACGTTTTTTTTCAGTGATGTAATCCAAAATTTAGAGCCAGAGAGACAAACGGCAGCCCTGCGAAACCGGGTCATATTTATCCCTTCAATCACAATTGATTCTGATATCCATAGAAAAGGGTTTACATTTAGGTGCCACTGAGGAAGGTAGGACAGATGACCAGAGCACAAGGGATAACATTTTGACGACATCGCTTAATCGGTGAGGTGGTCAATACGTAGACGACACTGGGGGAAAAACGGGTTGGCAAGACAACACATGCAATGGAAAACAAAGCCTATATGACTAAAAGATAGCGGCATATGGATTTTTCCATCACAGCCTCTAATGCACTCCTTTCCACTAATGCCCTCCCTGCCTCTTATGGCCTCCTTTCCTCTAATGCCCACCATACACACTGTGAAGTGGACTTTCTTAAGTGCCGAGGGTATGTTTATATCCTATGTCAGGTATAATACGCCTATCCCCATATTGAGTGAGGCGTTGACCAAGCCTCCGACCTGCACCTTAGTTCTCGTCCCAAAAAAAGCCAGCTGCTGCTCTTTGATGCAGCATCTCTAGTCATGCTCCTATTGGCCATTCTCCATGACGTCGTAGTGGCCACTCGTCGACACTATCTGCCAGCATTTCAGAAAATGTTCTTTTCTCCTAAGAGTCGGTGGCTCGCCTGGTTATGGCTTGTCTCTTTCGACACCCGGTTGAGGTCAAATTGCACATTCGCTGCATTCCATTAGTCGGGCAACACGCCGTTGTTGACCTCCCCTCGGCACTTGACCTCAGGGGACTCCCCGCCGCCAAGGTCACTGCACTGCTGTAAATCGCCCACAGTTCATTGCAGTTTTGCATTTGGAGAAGATGAACACATTGAGCAATGCGCTTTTCAATCAATTTTTGTCTGTATACGCATATGTTGTAAGTACACAAACATATTCTCATATATTCTACTAATATGTCAGTCATGCCTGGTTGAGTCTGCAGGTGTTTGATGTGGGTAAAAAGTTTTTCAGTTCTTGGCGTACAACAAGCAGTCCCTGGGCCCCTTCAATCAAGTTCAATGTTTCTGTAGGGATCCTTTCATTAATGTTGGGGCATAAACTGACCCACTAACACGCACTTTAGTAGGGCATTCATTGCTATCTACCCAAATCTTACTTTACCGTCTGCCAGTGGCGATCTTAGCCCTTTGGGGGCTCCAGGCGAACAGTAATTTAGGGGCCCCTGCATCTACCGGTCTATTGTACCTTATGTCGCATAATGAGATACTCCATACAAGGGATGAACAAAAGTCACTATCCTTCTTTCATGCAAATGTTAATTATCTATTTACAAATTGAGAATAACATACAAAACAATAAGATTAGTTATGTTGACACATTACACTGACTGTTAACCTTATGTCATCATTTACCTGAGGGTTTCCAGTAGGTCACAGCAGCTATATGCTGTGACCTACTGGAAACCTACTGATAGCTGCTTCCAGCTATCAGTATTTTTCCTGTGCTCTTCAGACCTTTCATGGTTGATTAGATGCATTGCAAGGTTATTCCAGTGTTTAACTCCTTCCTCACTCAGTTGTTTTTGTTTTCCAAAAAGGCAACAACAAAAGCAAAAAACACGGTCTGCACTTTCACTAGACTAACCAAGACCTGTTCACCCTCTCATCATTTTCCCTTACTATGTAATAGTATGCTTTTGTGAATCTGCGGCCCTTTGGGCCAGAGTGCTTGGTCATCCACTAGAATATGTGTGCACCTGCCCAAGACACAGCAGCTTGGGCCAGAGTGCTGGGTCATCCACAGGAATATGTGTCTTGCAGTCATTGTTATCGTTATTGTCATCAATTTCAATAACCGAAGTGGAAGAAGGAGAATGAGCAATATTCACTACCAGTTGTGCATCATCTCCGTCAGTTTGTTGACACATCTCATTAGCATCGCTGCTGGCTGAGCCAGAGCCACTTGGAATGAAAGGAGCAGTAACGTGACACCAAACGACGTAGACGGCTGCTCTTGATCCGCCGACGGTCCCGCTAACACTGCGGTGGCTGTAAAAAAGCTGGATAGCTTTGGCAGCTTTGAAAGCAAGTCCTGCCTTTGGTCTTTCTTCTTATTTTTATCTGACCCGCTTTCGTAAGATCGCTTCATGTTTCACTCGATTTATGTCTCACTCGATTTCTCTCTCTCTCTCTTACCGCTTACTGTTTTGAATTTGACATCATTTCTGCATACGCGTGATGAGCGTGATGCGCGTAACATGGAATAGTCCATGTAGTGCGGACTGAAGGGGGGGTGCACACGGAAAGATCGTCAAAATATGAGTAATTAGACATCCCGATGCTACTATTGTGAAGAGATTTTTATAAAAATAATAAATATGGGGACAAAATATATGCATTGGGGCATTTTGGGGGCCCCAAAAACCTTCTATGGGGCCTGGGGCTCCAGGCAAATGCCTGGTTTGCCTAATAGTACGGCCCGCCCCTGCCGTCTGCTTTCGCGGATGGCGTGTGCATTTTTTGTGTGTACAAAAAAGCGTGCTCAGGATGAGCCAAACTAGGCAAACAAGGCAGTGCAATCTTTCTCACAGAATCACTGGCTCAAAATGTCTCATATGTGCAGTAGTTCTGTTTTGTGATGATTCAAACAACATTGTTGAATTCTAAATACGTGTCCAAAATATGTGAGAACAAAATCTTTTATAATAATACGATTAAAAGTGAAGAAGGAAGGAATGCGTCTGACAAGTTTATTCCATGTAGTAGTACTATATATATTAAGTTAACACTACTTTAAGTATGATTTATTTGAAGCATTTCATTCACGTAGTTTTACTCTGTGTGGCCCATGAACCCCCAGTGGTTTTCCTTTTCGGCCCACTTGTTAAAGAGGTTGAGTAGCCCTGGTCTACACTGTTGCAGGAGATGTCTTCAGGGTTTGATGCAAGATAAAATGCTCCTGTTGGCTCTACTTTGCAACATGCAATGTGATTCACTTTGTTTTTTGGTTTCTTTTATAACCCTGGGGGCTCATGGACAGAATCTGCCAAACTGAAATATGTAATACTGTCTTCAAATCTGTAATATGAAAGGTTTACAAATTAGCCAATTACAAATTTGTAAATCATTTGAAAATATTTCAGATAAAATGTTCCATTATAAAATATCTACAAATTAGCTAATTTACAAATGAATATAGGCGAACATTATGTCCGTGTTCACACAAGAGTTTGAAATTCAACTCAAATCCGATTTGGGAATGCAAAGGCAGCAAGACAAGCTTCACGTCAAAGAAAAGTGGAAGCTTGTGTGTGTGCGTAGGTCCGGTTTACATGGCGTAAACTTGTAAAGTAGGGCTATGGTATGTTCTGGTATTACATTTTTTTGTTGGATTCAAAGCACTTGGCCACTGGTCCGAATTAAACCAGGTTCGCTGCTCAGTGTGTAAATTGGTTGCAAGAGTTTTTCTCTATAATTTGCCAAGTCATATACATTAATTTTTACGCTTTATTCAAGTCATGATTATGTTGTACGGAGAGTAAATTTTTTTCTTGCTATGTAGTTTATATTAAATGATCAGTTCAGTGTTTATTGGAACTGTTTAACGTTTTTTTTCAGTGATGTAATTTCTAAAATAAGAGCCAGAGAAACGGCAACCCTGCGAAACCGGGTCATATTTATCCCTTCCATCTGACTGCTGAGCTGTATTCAAACTGTTGTGTTTTTGTGGATGTTTCCTGAGTGACTGATGCTATGTTGGATACATTTTTGTTGATTGGTAAAGATAAAACCATTGATGTGCACTTGGTGTCCATCTTTAATTTGTTCCAATTCATGTCTGCAACTCATTCCGTCGCAGGGCTTTTTGTGTTAATGTAAATGCTTATTTTTACAACGTTTATAATTTTGTTGATTTTCTTTGTTTTTTGTTATCCATATGTTATGAATCGACAGTGGTCACATAAATAACTTTAAATAAATAAATCCTGTGTTCTTGTGTTGGTTCGCTCCGATAATAGGCTTCACCTATGTATTATCCTCTTGACAGGAATTTAACTTCTGTGAAACTGACCAAGATTAGGGGAGGAAGAGGCAGTCTTTACCTTGTTGTGTCAGGAAAGAAACAGCACCTCTTTGTGTGTGTGAGTTGTGACATTCTGAGAAATCAACCTATTTCCTCTTATGTTTGTGTGTGTGTGTGTACGCAGCTTTTTTTTTTTTATGATATCTTCCCCTTTAGGTTGCCTTCCTCTTCTGTGGTGGCTGAGAGAAATTACTACCTTGTGTCTGACCTTTCAGATTACACCGCTGATCAAGCGCAGATATCGGAAGATGTTTAGAGTTACATTTCACCTGGATTGAAAATCGTCATTTACAAACAAATGTAATGTCATAAAGTGTTCCAACTAACTCTAGTCGTTGATTACACAGACAATGAGGGATGAGCTTTATAGAGGAAAAGCATTGTCCGGATTATTAATAAAGATTATTAAATACATTTTTAATTTGTTACAGTGAAAAGACCAACAACCCAACAACCAACATTGCCCTAACTAAATCCCCTCTAGTGCCTGTCTTTCTTTACTTGTTTATTTAAAAAGGACAATGCACTGAAAATGTTAATGTGCCATAATTAACAAAGAAAAAAACATCATCTGTAGTTTGTTGTATAGTCCATATCTTTACATTTGGGGTCCATTGTGTTTCCCTTCCTGATGCAGACCCTGTCTGTCCATCAGTGTTGTATTTAAGATGTCATTTAATTTAATATAATGTATTCTGATCTGCCCAATGAGGGCCGATGCACATCCGCCTTCCCGGATCACTGACACATTTACAGAAATATATTTTAATGGGTACTGTCCATGTCAAATAAAAACCAATAAATACCTAAGAAAAGTTATAGAGGAAGTAGTGAGATTATTCACATCATAAATCTCATTGATTGTAAAAATGCAATCAATGTCAGCTGCCAATATTTGGGTTGGTGTCATCACTGAATGTCACAAAATGTGTTACATTGTCGGTCATGCACTGACACTGCAGGTATGAACACACTCCTCGGTGCTTCTTGGAGAACAGGGATCTTCAACCCTTAATAAAATGTATCAGCACACACTTGTATATTCCTACTGGAGGAATTAAGAGAGAATAACATAGAATGGGAGATGGCTAGAATGCCGTAGCATTCTTAAGGCACCTGAATATGTTTAATAATGTTTAACTTTACACATGGTTCCTCTATCAAAAATGTAAAAAAAACAAATCATGTAGTTTGTTTATATGAATACGTATGTATTTGCATACTGCCTTTCATACAGAAAGGCAGTATGAAAATACAGGCATGTTTTAATGTAATGTAACTTCTCATTCAAACAGATAATGAAACAATAAGCATTAAGTAAATAAGGAATAGCCGACAATGATATTTGAGGACAGGAAAGATCAAGGTAGAGGAAGTTGACCACTGACCAGTCACCTGAAAGCGCCAGTATCTGCTTGCTGATGGCTGCAGGACTTCCTCCAGCACATGGGACCGGAAGCCATTGTTTTTCTAATTGGTCAGCCCCAGAGTGCACCGGGAGGAAAGCACATTGTGTTGATGTGTAGGGTAACTGTAGTTCATACGCTTTGTGGCTGAAAGGCAGGTCATGGTAAAACATGAAGTGAAACTAAAGGTCAGCTTCTCTGTTCTTTTTCCTTATTTTCTTTGACTAAACAGTAGCTCATTACCACCAACATCAATGCAGAACTGCATTCAGAGTGCATTCTGTGCACAGCGTTCAGACTTGAGGTCATCAAAACACAAACTATGAAACAAGGGGTCCAAGGGGTCCTGCTCTGTCTTACATTTCCATTCGTCGATACCCAGGAACGCTTCTGTGCGCATATGTTTGTAAACCCATAAAAAAATGGACTTAAATCAAACGGTGCTGTAAACCTGACGATAAACCAGCAACAAATTGTATGCGACAACCTGATATTCTTTTAATTGCCCCACGCCGCCACTCAGAAAAAAGACGTCAGCTCTAATTGAAGTGAAAGTAATCCCAGAATAGCGTGACTGTGCAAAACCGGTCCAGAAAAACAAGGTGTCAAAGAACTGTAAAACACCTGAGGAAAGAGGAAGCCACCGGCCAATATAAGGCCTGGCACCGTGCCCGGAACAGTGGGTCTGCGGTGTCCTGCTCGCTCTGCATCATGGCTCTCTGCGGCTTCCTGAGTCCCGGCTCCAGGGTCTACACCGCCGTCTCTCTGATGCTCGGGGTGCTGGTCTCGGGGAACCCCCCTAGCCGGCTCACAGCACAGGGTAAGGGTACCCCAGTGTTGTTGTTGTTGTTGTTGTTGTTGTGTGAGGTGGGATGTGTGTGTGGCGGTGTAGGCATGGGACTCTCTTGAGGTGGGTGTCGTTAATGAGCAGGTAGTTAGGGGGGGGGTTAGGCGTCTTGCTCAAGGGTGGAAGACCGGTTGACCAGCACCAACATCGGGATATCCACCCCAGATCCTCCAACACTCACCGGCTAGACAGTACTACAATTCACGGCAATTCAATTCAACTGTATTCGTCTGAATCACCGGTACAGTCTCAAAGGACTTCGCAGGCCATATATTTATGACACCCCCCCTGACCGTAGCGCCCAAATGGGCAAGAAAAAACTCCCTTAGAGAATATGTGTTTGTGTGTGTGTGTGTACTGCAGTGTTTGTTGCTGTGCAATGCGTGCCTAGTCTCAGTGTGCATATGGATGCTCACCATCGCACATTATGTTCAGGGCTATAACACATCATTTTCTGTGTAATAGCCCCTTGTTTTGATGATGAATGACGTGGTCCTGTGTGTGGCTGCAGGGTCGTTGGCCTCCCCGATGGACCCAAGGTTTGACTCTGTGGACTACAAGAACGTCTTCCGCTGGAGCGCACCAGACAACGCCACGCTCACCTACTCAGTCCAGTGGAAGATGTGAGAACCCATGCACACACACGCATGCACGCACGCACGCACGCACGCACGCACGCACGTACCCACACACCCACTCACACACAATTATAAGCATAGAATACATACAGAAACACACACACACACACACGCACGCACGCACGCACGCACGCACGCACGCACGCACGCACGCACGCACGCACGCACACACACACACACACACACTGACAATCTATATAATATAATATAGTGTATTATTAATAAAGTCCATCTTTTATCCTCCATTCAGCTATGGGGACTCCCAGTGGGTGCAGGTGAAGGGCTGTCAGGGGATCCAGAGTCTCCAGTGTGACCTGAGCAGGGTGACCTCCGACTCCAGGGAGTGGTACTATGCCCGGGTGCACGCCTCCTCCACCCTCCTGGCCAGCCGCTCAGCCTGGGCACTCTCCCGCCGCTTCAGCCCGAGCTGGGACAGTACGTCTTCAGATGTGTAGTCAACCAAACCTGCTTCTCCTCCTCCCCCTCCTCCTCCAGTTCCCTTCATCTCCACCTCATCCTCTCTGGCTTCTCCGCCTCCACCTCTACCACCTCATTCTCCCTCTCTCATGACTCCTCCTCCTCCTCCTCCTCCTCCACCTCCTCCTTGCCCTCCATTATGTAGCGTCATTACGTCACATTGTATTAAAGTCTGTGTTTATATCTTATTGTTCATATATCCCCGCTGTACTTCTTTGCAGCAAAAATCAGCCCGCCAACATTAAACCTGACGATGACAGCACAGGGCCTTGTGGTCCGCCTGATCCCTCCTCCTGCCCTGGTGAGGAAGCTGCACAAGAAGCTCTGCTGCAGAGTCCTTCTCCGACACAGCAGCGGCGAGGAGGTAACCCCACTCTGACATGTTACCATCCGTGGCACACTGGTCGGCAAAAAAAAAAAGTGGACAGGGGGAGTAGTTGTGCAGCACTCTCCAACGTCCTCATCCACGGATGTGGTGCCCTTGAGCAAGGCACCTGAAACCCCCACCTGCTCCCGGGCACCGCACTGCGGCTGCCCGCCGCTCCGGGTGTGCCGGTGTGCCCCCACGTGTGTGTACCCCTGACAAGGTCACTCCTCTGTGTGTGCATGTGCAAGAGTGTATGTGCTACGGCTCCTGGATGGGACAAAAGCAGAGAAAGAATTTCCCCGAAAGAGGGACAATAAAGGATAACTTAACCATGGCAACAGCAACACAGCATCAGCAGGTCACAGCTCACCTGTTTGATCGCAGGTTGACTCTGTCGTGAACTTCCCCTTCCTCTTACGGACATCTCCCTCTCTTTCTGAATATAGGGATTTGTTTCGCGTAAATGCATTGCATTTTGTAAAGATAAGAATACCAGTAAACACAATAGAGAAGGAGATTACAAGATACGGTATAACCAACCCTTCAACTACTGTCGGCCTCCCATTGTTTCCTTCCTTCCATCCTCTTGTCCTCTCTGCAGGACAGGGTTGAGATGAAGTCTTGTAAGAAGGAGCTGGTCCTGGACTACCTGAGAGCAGGCAACGAGTACTGCCTCCAGGCCCAGTGTGTGGTGTGTCTGCGGGGCAAGAGCAGTGCCCCCACGCCCTCCTTATGCATCACTACTCTGCAACATGCAGCCGCCAGGTACTTACTGCACGACTGAACACTGTTAAATAAATACATATGCACGTAAATTAATAAATACTTTAGGGTTAATGGAAAGCTCTGGATTATATTGCCGTTGTAACCAAGCTGATGTAATGCTTTGGGGGTAGAAACCTTCTACAGCCAGTGCTAATTGAAGTTGTGTTCTTAACGTATTGCTCTTTTTGAGAAAGACCTAGAGCACAGAGTTAGATATTTAGTATTTGTTTAGTATTTATTCCCGTCAAACTGTAAAAGAGATGTATTTCTGCATAGATATATATATATATATGTAGATAGATACTGTATATGTATAACGCACCGTACACAATAAGTGGTATCATTTGTTAATGCTAATGTCACTTCCTTTTAGACTCCCACTTCATATCACCTGAAAACATCCACACAACTTGTTTCTCCTTCACCACTCTTCCCCTCTCTTCTTTCATCCAGCCTCTTCACTCCTTCAGATCCTGATCCCTAGCTGAGCTGTTGGAGGATACGAGAAGGATCTGAACCCACACCTCTGTGGATTCAGTCCTCACTTCCAGCTTCAGGCTGACGGCGGCCGGCGCAGAATGGAAGAAGACGACTCACATTAAATATTTCAAGCTTTATTCTTAATGATTCATGTAACATTCTGTTAAAAAACGGACCTGGTGCAAATGTCTGAAACTGTACACAAATCATCAGCTATTTGCTCCAGAATAAAGTTTTTTTTTATTTCTTAAAACTCACAATATGACTAAGCATCGTTTTCTCAGGCAATATAAATTATTCAATCTTGTAAACAAAACACAAGGGTCAAATCTAAGTCCTGATTTACACTTTATTAACATTGTTCAATACTCTCTTATTTTGATCAATCAGGAGTGAAAAATAACCAATACTGTTGTGATAACAAAAATAAAAGATTTACATCAAACAGAACAAATTAAAAAACAGATCACGTCCCGCACTTTGTTCATTATGTCCTTCCGACGTCTCGGGGAATAATCACCGAGGAGCAGTGTGTAGGGTGTCATCAGACGAGCTGAGGTCATATTCAGATCTCTTTAAAAATATATATATGTCATCTATATAAGCAGCTGGTTTTTCACGTAGTGGTTTTGGTCAAATACATGAGACTGAGATTGCCCTTGTTCAAAAACATTGTGCTCGATTAAAGATATGTTCTCCACTGTTAAGACATCGGGGGGGTATGCATAGAGCAGTCCTGCTCAGCTCAGACTAACCTTCAGTAATAGCAGTGCGTAGAACTCTGAGATAGTGGTAGGCTAGTTATGTTGTTATGCGTCTCTTATTGGCTGGCTGCTGAAGCCCTGAAATCCTAGCTTTGCGATACAAAATCATGTTACAGTATGATGAAATGCGGTGCTTCATGAAGTACATCAATAAGGCGACGTTGTTTCTGAGAATTGGTCTTGTCGAATAGAAACCTCCTCCATTATAATGGTTTCCTTCCCACTACTTCAGAATGGTTTTAGTGGTCGTTAAAGCAGTAGCGAAGGCATGTGTCTGGTTTATAAAATAATAAAGTTGAACGTCCTGTGAACCACGCACACACGTTACATCTGGCCTTGACACAACTTCAATTCATTATCTTTACCGACTTCCCAGCACACCACAAGAAAAGGCCAACACATATTGGTTATTGATTGTTTTTTTAAGTCATCAGTACCATGGTCTTAACGTAATTACATCCTCACGTGGAACAAGTGGTTTTTTTATACGCTGCTACTTGGTTTACACTTCCTAGCGTATTATTACATTAAAGAGTTATTCATTACTTATAGATTCTTGATTTTTCATAAAATTAAGATTCACACAATTGTGAATGCCAAAAGTTGAGGAGATGTTGAATATAAATACTTGTCAAAAGCCATATAAGCGCCATACGGCTATGTTCCAGAGAGAAGGTAGGGTCTTTTGGATTTCATTTCAGTCTAAATTCTGAGTGGAAACTTTACACCCATGCATTGCTAGCACTCGGATCATAATTAGTCTTCCCCAAACTGGCATCAACATTGAAGACAGACAGGTACCAGCCGCCAAAGGAAATGGATAAAAACAAACAAACAAAAAAGACGCTTTGTAAATCAAAGCGTTTTGATTGGATTTAGTTACTGCTTGACAATAAATGCATCAATTATTCTGTAACAAGTCTGATGACTATCAGTACCGGCGCCAGGGGGGTCCGTAAGGAAACCAGAGGGAAGCTTACCTTCTCCTCCGCGCTGCTCACACCCTGCTCCACCCAGCAGCGAGTCTCTTCTACATCACCAACGGCAACATGTATAAATAAAACAGGTGAAGGAACCGTGTTGCCATTGGCTACAGCGGCGGTCAACGTTTAGCTGTGCCAATCATAGAACAAAGAGAGGAAGGGAGGAAGAGAAGACAAGGCCACCTTGGAGAGGGTCTAAAGGCCAGCGAGGGCAGCGGAGCACCTGAACCAAAGCGGTAGAGCTGCCTTCACAGCTCTGGAACCTTCCTCTGAATGCAGCTCTTTGATCTGGAATGAATGTATGAATATATGAATGAAAATAAAAATCAACAGGCAGTGACTTCCAGGAGGTCCAGCGCTGGAGACGTTGGAGGAGCCCTTCCTGTAGTAGAACACTATGGGTACGGGGGCCCCCGGCTCAGCGCCCAGCAGCAGCACCACCACCAACAGACCTCTCCGGGCCCCTAGGAGAGGAAGTCCTTCTCCAGCTGGAAGACGGAGGGGCGGCCCGGGGAGCTCTGGATGCGGCACAGCGGCACGGTGCAGTCCCTCTTCTGGCCCTCCGTGTCCATGTCCAGCAGGGAGCAGTCCGCCACGCCGGGCCCCTGGGGGCCCAGCATCACCGTCAGGGCCTGGGAGCTCTTGTGGCCCGAGTAGTGGCCCAGGGAGTAGCTCTTGTTGCGGCCCCGCAGCAGGGCCCAGGTCTGGGGCTTGGCCCGCAGGGACAGGGGCCGGGGCCTGGAGCACGGCGCCTCAGGTTTCTTCCTGTGCTCCACCGCCGCCGGGCCGTTCTTCTGCTCCTTCTCTGACTTCTTCTGATTGGTGGAGGGAGGAGGAGGAGCCTGCTCTGGCGTACGCCCATTGGCTGGAGGAATGAGAAGGGATATTCAGATTCACAAACATGGATCAAAAGAAAACCGAACCCTAGAACTTGTTTTGGATTGGATGTGATGGAAAGGGTTACATTGATCCTGGTCTGCACCCAACTGGAGGTTTGATCACACAGGAACGGAATTAAAGTTCAACTAGTAGTTAACTGTGCTACTGCTTGTCTGTTACAATTATCATTTTGGGTGACCAGGTAATGTCAATCAAACATTCTGGCTACTACAACTGATCCTGTCTGAGAGAGAGCAGAGAGAGAGGTCATGTTTCCCGAAACTCCGCTAGGCATTGGAAAAAACTACTTAATTCATCGTTCAGATCTACTTTATCGTATCTTATTATATTTACCTAACAGTATATAGTTTGTTTCCGTCGTCCTCAATCGCTCGATTCAACAATACATTTTGGCACTTTTTACTCCCGGATCAGACCACAGAAAAAGCCTTGGACTTTCCTATCGCCAACATGCCTCTGTATTCGGATATCTCAGGCACGGAGACTGGGAAACTGCAACAGACATTGGCTTTAATTGAAACGAGACTAGCAGCATTAGAAAAATGCAAAGGACTCCTACAGGATACAGTGCCGATGGGTGAGTTTGCTGAGCTCACTCAGATACAGCAAGATGATCAAAGCTACACTGTATCCTTCCCGAAGCTGGACAAGAGAGAGACAGTTCCAGCTGCGTCTCACTGGCACAGAGTCGGCGCTAAGCCAAAACAACATACCAAAGTGAATCAACAAGTTCACTCAATGCCAAATGCTAAGCTACCCAAAGCTAAAGTTACATGTATCAGCCGGATTAGCCCGTCACTGAAATTAACCCTGCCACTGAAGAACCGGTTCCTGCCACTTCAAGAGTCCACGAACGCGCCTGGCACTGATGCACCCCTGAGCCCCGAGATGCGTCCGGACGGACAGTGCGGACAGAGACGGAACAACCAGTCGCCACGGAGGCGGGCTGCGCATGTGTCTGCCACCGTCCAACAAGGGCCCATCTCAGAGAAAGCAGATGAATCAGACACTCTGATTATAGGAGACTCAATTATCAAGGATATAACCGGTAAGAAGATCAAAACATGCATCTTCCCATATGGAATGGTTAGTGATATCAACCATAAACTAGCCAAAATCATATTGGAAAACCCCAAAATCTCACAGATTATTGTGCATGCAGGATTTAATGACATTCAAAGAGAACAGTCAGAACTTCTGAAGAGGGATTACACTGATCTATTGGATTCACTGGACAAAATACACATCAAGTCATTCATCAGTGGACCCATACCAGCAGTTGACAGGGAAATAAACAGATTCAGTCGTCTACTTGCACTGAATACATGGCTTTCCAGAGTGTGCAATGAAAGAGGAAGGGGCTTTATTGACAACTTCAACTTATTCTGGGGGCGCAAATATCTTTTCAGAGCAGATGGCCTACACCCAAACAGGTTAGGCTCAAAACTGTTGAGGGACAATCTTCTCTTCTCGCTTTCCCACAAATCTCCATGGTCTGACGCACAGGCCACAGTCAGAGCACAGGTTGAGAAGAAGCGAGACTACAGCCTCCACCACACATCTACACTATCTGACACACAGATAGCAGACAGCCCACAGATCTTAAAGATAGACAACAGCCCGTCCGACGCCATCGACACTGTGCCTTCCCCCATCGCTGACGCTGGCTTGGCGAGGAACGGCCACCCCCCTCCATGGTCTGACGCACAGGCCACAATCAGAGCACAGGTTGAGAAGAAGACCTTGAAGAGAGACAACAGCCCGCCCGACGCCGTCAACACTGTGCCTTCCCCCATCGCTGATGCTGGCTTGGCGAGGAACGGCCACCCCCCTCCTACTCTGCCACTATCTGACACACAGATAGCAGACAGCCCACAGACCTTGCCAAGGTCTGACGCACAGGCCACAATCAGAGCACAGGTTGAGAAGAAGACATGTATCAGCCGGACTAGCCCGTCACTGAAATGAACCGTGCCAACCTGCCCCAATCATAGCTATCTCTCCAGCCCCAATGTCTCCTCCCTTTGTGGTGACCTCCAGCCTTATTTCTCCCATAGCTATCTCTCCAGCCCCAATGTCTCTGCCCTTTGTTATGACCCCCAGCCTCATCTCTCCCATAGCGATCTCTCCAGCACCAATGTCTCCTCCCTTTGCGAATTTCCAGCCGAATATAAGAGACTGGAATATGTTGGCAGCAAACTTATATCTGGGTCATTGATTGCATCGCCAAGTCATGGCGACAGGTTGATAACACCCAAGAGGACGGCGCCCCAGCCCCCCCACTATACTGATAGTAGCCATGAGTATTACTGAGACAAAAAAGGGTTCAGCCGTAGACACAGTATAAAGGAAGTTTCACATAATCTGCTGAACCCAAGGTTGCCTACGTCAAAGCAGGGCAACTTTCGCATTCATGCTGTAACCACTAAGAGAGTAAACAAAGGGAAACTTAGACACACTGCTAACCTCACAAATCTCATATCTATTGCCTCCAAACCAAAAACAACCTTAAAGCCTATCAACAACACCATCAGGATGGCTCTACTTAATGTGAGGTCTCTTAATAACAAATCATTTTTAGTTAATGATTTTATTACCACTTCTAAACTGGATTTTATGTTTTTAACTGAAACATGGCTGGAACAAATTAACAGTGCAACCGTTCTGATAGAGACAGCTCCTCCCAACAATAACTTTTTTGATGCATGTAGATCTGGAAAAAGAGGTGGAGATGTTGCTGCTATATTTAAAAATGTATTTCAGGGGAAACAGATGTTATTTGGTGATTTTCCATCGTTCGAATACCTTAGTGCTGTATTGAAATGCTCCCCCAGAGTTCTCCTATTAATTATTTACAGGCCACCCACATATTCTGCAAATTTTTTCGATGACTTCACAGAATTATTGTCTAGCATTTCCACAGAATTTGACTGTCTAGTTATAATAAGTGTGCAAAAACACTTTTTGCCATTTTGGACACATTTGAACTGTCTCAACATGTGAAAGAGGCTACTCATTATAAGGGGCACACTCTAGACCTGGTTATCACAAAGGGCCTCAATGTTTCTGATCTCTCTGTGACTGATTCTTCCTTGTCTGACCACTTTTGTGTTTTCTTTAACATATCTTTTATTCCCGATATATAGACAAAATCAAACACTGTCAAAAAACGGTATATCAATGAAGATTCCAATGTACTTTTTAAAAAGGCCATCTCCTTGCTACCACCTCTAAACCCATGTTCTCCTGATCCTGAAAGTTTTGAAAGTCATAGATGTCATTGCACCTTATAAGGTTAAAACGATTTCTGGAAAGCAAAAGGCACCCTGGAGAAAAGCTGCTTCTGTAACAGCACAGAAAAAGGAATGCAGGAAGGTTGAACGCATCTGGCGTAAAACAAAACTTCATATTCACCATGATATCTATAAAGAGAGCCTCCGTGCCTACAATTTAGACTTAAAAAATGCTAGAGAAACATTTTTCTCCAATATCATTAAAACCAACACTAATAATGCAAAAACCCTATTTGCAACTGTTGACAGACTGACCAACCCCCCAACAGAAATTCCACCTGATCTCCATTCCACGCAGAAATGCAATGAGTTTGCAGCATTTTATATTGATAAAATTTAAGGTATCAGACGCGCCATCAATATCTCCACTTCAAACAAAAATGTTGGACTACCACCCTGTTCAGGCAAAAATTACGTGGCAAGGATGGCATGCTTTAATGTTATAGACTCTCAAAATCTTGTGGAAACTGTGACACAACTAAAGCCATCCACCTGTTGCCTTGATACTATACCTACCAACCTCTTTAAGAATGTTTTCGACTGCCTAGCAGTCGACATATTGCAGATAGTTAACAAATCTCTCCAGTCAGTCAATTTCCCAAAAGCTTTGAAAACTGCAGTTATTAAACCCCTTTTAAAAAAGCGGAGCCTAGATGCCTCTATTATTAACAACTACAGACCAATATCGAATCTACCCTTCATAAGTAAAATCATTGAGAAAGTTGTCCTCCAGCAACTAAATCACTTCCTGGCATCAACTGGTTGCTATGACACCTTCCAATCAGGATTTCGACCCCTGCACAGCACTGAGACCGCCCTTATTAAAGTTGTAAACGACATCCGTCTTAACACAGACTCTGGCAAAACCTCAATACTAATGCTACTTGACCTCAGTGCTGCATTCGACACTGTAGACCAGTCATACTCAAGTAGCGGCCCGCGGGCCTTTTGTGGCCCGCGGGGTGTCTATTAATGGCCCTCGAGCTGTTTTGAAAAGTTTTTTTAATTATTAAAAAAAAAATAATAAAAAAAAAAATAAAAAAAATCGTGCTGGGCGCTCTTATTTTGAAACCGCGCGCCGCGATCTCAATACGAGGCTGGGGGTTGCAACGATAAACAGATAGCACTCCAGCCCACAGACCGCTTCAGCCCTCCCAAACTCGAGGCAGACAGTCCATCTCAGCAGCAGTCAAGGCCGATTTAGGGTCGTTTTAGACGCAGAGACGTAAGCACGTAATTTACACAAGGGACTTGTTTTAGACAAGTTTTGATTTACGGTTCCTTTAAGGTTCCTTAAGGATTGCGCGTGTTGCAAGGGGATTCTCCGCCAGAACAGTAGGGGGAGCAACGAACGAATCTGTGGGCGTGGAAGTGGAAATCGCTGGCTTGTTTATATTTATAATTATCATAATTCGTTCTTGTGTTTTCTTCTTCTCCTTCTTCAAAATTCTTCATTCGCTTCTGTCACAGCCTTTTAAAAATTGCGCTATTATGCTGTAAAACCGGAAATGTGAGACTCCTGAAAGGATGTGGTTAGCTGGCCAATCACAGTCTTTGCGAGCTGCGTAGGGCCGTAGTGTTTTAGTCGCATAGTCAGGAATTTTGGCCGACGCACTTAAGCACGTAAGGGGGGATATTTTACCGCGCAAGGGGGGGTTATGTATCTTACGTGCTTACGCGTTACGTCTAAAACAGAGCATATATCGGCCTCAGTCACACGTATACCGACCGGCCCCTTGAGTCACTGAAAAAAATTTTTGTGGCCCCTCATCATTTCTACTTGAGTACCACTGCTGTAGACCATACATTACTTCTGGAAAGGTTAGAAAACTGGGTGGGGCTTTCAGGCACTGTCTTAAATTGGTTCAGGTCTTACCTACAAAATAGGAACTACTTTGTTTCCATTGGCGACTTTGTATCAGAATCAACCAACGTGACATGTGGAGTCCCACAAGGTTCGATCTTAGGACCCTCTTTATTCAACATCTACATGCTCCCACTAGGGCAAATCATGCAAAATAACAATATTGACCATCATTGCTATGCTGATGACACGCAAATCTATGTATCCCTATCACCAAATGACTATCGGCCCATAGATCTGCTGTGCCAGTGCATTGAGCAAGTGAAGGAATGGATGTGCCGAAATTTCCTTCAAGTAAATGAGGACAAAACAGAGATAATTGTATTTGGTTCTAAAACGGAAAGGCTTAAAGTAACCCAACACCTTCACTCTCTGTCCCTGAAAACCTCAATCAAAGCCAGAAATCTAGGGGTTATCATGGATTCAGATTTACATTTTGACAGTCACATCAAATCAGTTACAAAATCTGCATATTATCACCTTAAAAATGTAGCAAGACTTAGAGGGCTCATGTCCACCGAAGACTTACAAAAGCTTGTACATGCCTTTATCACTAGTAAGCTTGATTACTGCAATGGTCTCCTTATGGCGCGGCCACACCAGACGCGTATCTCGCGTAATTTTTACGCGAGATACGCGCGTAAAATGTTGCTTGACCATTTTGTGTCAATAATGGTCACATACGCACAATACGCGCAATACGCGCCATACGCGCATACGTCACTCGCCTAGATGAGTCCATGTCCATGCAAGTGAACGGAGCGTTCCCTCTTCGTCATAACTATCAAACCAAACATCCTTCACATTCACCGAGCGAACATTACGAAAGTAAAATGCACATTTCTCGCTAAAAATGTTTCCATAAACGCATTTAATGGCGTAACTATGTTACTATTTCCACCCAGAATAAAGAAAGTTGTCGGCCGTGGCTGCGCTGGAGTCCGAGGTAGGAAACCCCAACACCGCCGTGTTTGGGTGATAGAGTTTAGATCGGGTTAGATTAAATAATCTCGGATATAAATAACAATAATCGGGTTAAATAACTTCACATGGTGTGTCTGGTGTGTTTCCCAGCAGAGAAATAGTCTGCCAAGACGTTGAGGTTGCTTAGTAACCAGAGACTCTGTCCATGCAAGTGAACGGAGCGTTCCCTCTTCGTCATAACTATCAAACCAAACATCCTTCACATTCACCGAGTGAACATTATGAAAGTAAAATGCACATTTCTCGCTAGAAATGTTTCCATAAAAGCATTTAATGGCGTAACTATGTTACTATTTCCACACAGAATAAAGAAAGATGTCGGCCGTATGCTTCTGTCCAAGCTCACTACTCTCTGCCAGTGACGTCGGGTCAAGCTCAACGCTGATTGGGCAATGCGTGTCTCGTCAGACGCGTATCTCGCGTACTTCGCGTAAAAAGTTCAATTTTTTGAACTCTTGAAATGTACGCGATATACGCGCGTATAGCGCGTATTGCGCGTAAATATACGCGCCACATACGCGCTATACGCGCGTAAAATGTTGCTTAATACGCGTAATACGCGTAATACGCGCGTAAACCAATGGTTCCCTATGGAAAAAATGGCGATTTCATACGCGAAGTACGCGAGATACGCGTCTGGTGTGGCCGCACCTTTACAGGTCTCCCAAAACAAACTCTGAGGAAGCTTCAGCTTGTTCAGAATGCTGCTGCTAGAGTTCTAACAAAGACCAAAAAATTTGATCATATTACACCAATTCTGAAATCGTTACATTGGCTTCCTGTAAGTCAGAGAATTGATTTTAAAATCATGTTGCTTACCTATAAATCCCTACATGGTTTGGGCCCAAAATATTTAACTGATATGCTTCCACTACATCAGCCTTTTAGACCACTAAGAAGCTCTGAGACCAATCTGTTAATTATCCCCAGAGTAAACACAAAACATGGGAAAGCAGGATTTAGTTACTACGCAACAAATAGCTGGAATAAACTCCCAGAGGTTTTAAGACTTGCCCCAACTCTGAGCACCTTTAAAACAAGACTGAAGACTTTTATGTTTGCTATAGCTTTCTGCTTAATAACTTTGCCTATATTTTCTATTTTAATACAAAAATGCCTTTTTAACTTTCTATTTTTTTGCATATGTTTTTCTTTTACTTACCTATTATTTTATTTTATTGTATGACAATGTTTATATGTGAAGCACTTTGAGTCTGCCTTGTGTATGAAAAGTGCTATATAATTAAAGTTGCCTTGCCTTGCCTTGCCTACAACCCCTCAAATCTAGGTGTAGTTAGTGGGAAGGCCCTGTGCATTAGAGCGAAAGCCTGAACAGTAATATAGCACTACATTTTAAGAAGTGTCTGTCAGATGTCAGCATTTTTAAGAATGTAATAGTCCCTGTGATCCTCACTACTGTAGACCTCATTACTATAGCCTGTGTTACTCACTACTACAGCCTGTGTTACTAACTACAGTGGTCCCTGTGTTACTCACTACTATAGCCTGTGTTACTCGCTAAAGTAGACCTCACTGCTATAGCCTGTGTTACTCACTACTGTAGTCCCTGTGTTACTCACTACTATAGCCTGTGTTACTAACTACAGTGGTCCCTGTGTTACTCACTACTATAGCCTGTGTTACTCGCTAAAGTAGACCTCACTACTTTAGCCTGTGTTGCTCGCTAAAGTAGACCTCACTGCTATAGCCTGAGTTACTCACTACTGAAGTCCCTGTGTTACTCACTACTGTAGCCTGTGTTACTAACTACAGTGGTCCCTGTGTTACTCAATACTATAGCCTGTGTTACTCACTACAGTAGTCCCTGTGTTACTCACCAATATAGCCTGTGTTACTCACTACTATAGCCTGTGTTACTCACTGCTTTAGCCTGTGTTACTCACTACTATAGCCTGTGTTACTCACTACTATAGCCTGTGTTACTCACTACAGTGGTCCCTGTGTTACTCACTACTATAGCCTGTGTTACTCACTACAGTGGTCCCTGTGTTACTCACTACTATATCCTTTGTTACTCACTACAGTATTCCCCGTGTTACTCACTACAGTAGTCCCTGTGTTACTCACGACAGTAGTCCATGTGTTACTCACTACTATAGCCTGTGTTACTCACTACTATAGCCTGTGTTACTCACTACTATAGCCTGTGTTACTCACTACAATAGCCTGTGTTACTCACTACTGTAGTCCCTGTGTTACTCACTACTATAGCCAGTTTTACTCACTACTATAGCCTGTGTTACTCACTGCTATAGCCTGTGTTACTCACTACTATAAACTGTGTTACTCACTACTGTAGTCCCTGTGTTACTCACTACTAAAGCCTGTGTTACTCACTACAGTAGTCCCTGTGTTACTCAATACTATAGCCTGTGTTACTCACTACTATAGCCTGTGTTACTCACTACTATAGCCTGTGTTACTCACTACAATAGCCTGTGTTACTCACTACTATAGCCTGTGTTACTCACTACTATAGCCTGTGTTACTCACTACTATAGCCTGTGTTACTCACTACTATAGCCTGTGTTACTCACTACTATAGCCTGTGTTACCCACTACAGTGGTCCCTGTGTTACTCACTACTATATCCTTTGTTACTCACTACAGTAGTCCCTGTGTTACTCACTACAGTAGTCCCTGTGTTACTCACGACAGTAGTCCATGTGTTACTCACTACTATAGCCTGTGTTACTCACTACTATAGCCTGTGTTACTCACTACTATAGCCTGTGTTACTCACTACAATAGCCTGTGTTACTCACTACTGTAGTCCCTGTGTTACTCACTACTATAGCCTGTTTTACTCACTACTATAGCCTGTGTTACTCACTGCTATAGCCTGTGTTACTCACTACTATAAACTGTGTTACTCACTACTGTAGTCCCTGTGTTACTCACTACTATAGCCTGTGTTACTCACTACAGTGGTCCCTGTGTTACTCAATACTATAGCCTGTGTTACTCACTACTATAGCCTGTGTTACTCACTACTTTAGCCTGTGTTACTCACTACTATAGCCTGTGTTACTCACTACTATAGCCTGTGTTACTCACTACAATAGCCTGTGTTACTCACTACTATAGCCTGTGTTACTCACTACTATAGCCTGTGTTACTAACTACTACAGCCTGTGTTACTCACTACTATAGCCTGTGTTACTCACTACTGGGGCTGGTGGAGGAGGACTTCCTCCTCCGTAACCGTAGTCCTGGGACCGGGTGCCCCGGCTCTGGTGCCGGGCTGGGTGTCTGTGCCGGGGGCTGGCTCTGGGTCCGAGCTGCTCCTGCCACCGTATCCTGCTGCCCCTCCACCCCGGCCACGGCGTCCGGACTCTCCCCCTTCCCCCCCGGGTCCCCGTCCGCACCCCCGCCTCCCCCCGTCCGCAGCACACCACTGGAGGCGTTGCCCTCCACGATGGCCGACATGGAGATGAGATTGACGGGTCCGGGGGCGTGGCCGGGGGAGTGGCCAGAGGCGGGCTCCTCCTTGCGGGGGGCGCGGCCTCCCGGTGGAGAGGTGCTGCGTCGGAAGCGGGTGGCGCGCTGGAAGAGCCCCTCCTTCTTCTTCTTCTCCTCGCGCTGCGGCTCCCCGGCATCCTCGGGGCTCCTGAGGGCCTCCCGCAGGTCGTAGCCCAGTGCCAGCGAGGCCAGCAGGGCCCCGCATCCGTACAGCACCGCGTCGGTCCGGCGTCGCGCCGAGGCACGCTTCAGGCTGTTGGTGGGCGTGACCTGGGGGGTTGTGGAGGTGGAGGAGGTGGATGTGGTGGTGCAGGGGTCCTCGGGACACTCCGGCCCCCCCGCGGTCCCAAGCTCCCCGCCCGGCCAGCAGGGAGCGGCCCCGGTGCCCTGGGCCTCCGGGTCCTCCCTCCACAGAGGTAGGTCGATGTACACCTGGTTGGGGAACTTGAGTTGCTTTGGTTTCGAGCTGCTGCTGCTGCCACCATCTCCGCCGTCTGGGGAGTAGGTGTCGTCTTTGCCGCCCCCTGCTGGTAACAGAACAGTTGTTCATTAAAACATGACATGGGTGGACAAGGATTTTTGATGAATGCCTCAATGGAGAGGCAGAAACCCAGTCACAAACACTTCAGTGCTGAAGTGTACCAGACGTGCACACAATATATACAATACAATTTAGCAACATAAACAAGGCATCATTTTGTTTATAGTTCATATATGAAATATCCAAAACGGCCAGTAACAGGTGGTTCCTGCAATAGCATGCATTTAACCAGTAGAGGGCGATTTGACTCCATTGTCATGTCCTATCCGATATTTGAGCATTTAAGGCAGGATCAATTTCTAATACTACTCTGGATTTCTAACTACTAAATGAAGTACTCTCGTACTTCATTTCATTTGCACAGAGAGTCTGGACCTACTCAATTGACAAACGTTAACTCACTTGAAGGCGGGTGTCTGTTGAAGTTTAAAACTATTGGATCTGCCCAGTGCCACTCTGGATCTGCCATAACCAATCGCTAACGTTTGGCCGGGAATCACGTTGCACGCAGGTTGTAAACAAACCAATCACTGTGCGTGAAGATGCCCGTCAACGAGAGCTGACTTTAACGTCATTGATCTCAGCCACTCCCTCTGTTCGCTGATTGGACGCAGAACATTTAGACAGAGAAAACCCACTAACATACCGCAGACCCAGACCAGACCGGGAAATTCAAATTGAACGGTAGTACTTAGGCGGGCGGAGCCAGGCTAGAATTTTGGGGTTTGGTTTTGCAAATGTCAAAGTGATCTGGAAGAAAGTAGCAATGACTGAGGAGAGAGTAGGGGTTCGGCTGACGGGCCCCTATAAGATGGCTGGGGGCCCGCCTCACCTTGCTCAGCTGTGGGGCCCCTATAAGATGGCTGGGGGCCCGCCTCACCTTGTTCAGCAGTGGGGCCCCTATAAGGCGGCTGGGGGCCCGCCTCACCTTGTTCAGCTGTGGGGCCCCTATAAGGCGGCTGGGGGCCCGCCTCACCTTGTTCAGCGAACAGCGCCGCCAGGGGGACGGACTTCTGGGTCTTCAGCAGACTGGTGGACCACGGGTTGTTGCCATCAGAGAGGGGTCGAACTCTGATACACACACACAACCACACGCAGGTTTTGTAAATATGTAAACATAATAAATGCTACACACACAAGGTAAACACAACATCACGTTGTTTCAATTGAAAACGGTTCTGTCGACAATTGTCTATTCTATTTGACTAAAATGTATAGAATATAAAACATGTTTTCAGTAAAGTACAAGAACTCTTCCGGGCTGAAAACCCTTTCAGCCCGGAAGAGTTAGTTTTGGATTGACTGCGCTGCTTAGCTATGTCTGCACGTGTACGTGTTTGTGTGTGCGCATGCGCGCGTCTCCATGTGTGTGTGTACATGCCCTGCGTGTGTGCGCCCCTCACCTCTCGGCGGTGGCGGGCCGCTCCTTGCTCTGCACCGAGCTGGGGCCCCAGGTCCGGCCCTTCTTCTTGATGCCCTTCTTCACGTCGTCGAACTCCTCGGGCCGGAAGAGGGTGCTGCGGCCCCACGTCCGGTTGCTCTCATCCAGGGTCACTGTGGGGAGGAGAACCACGTCGTCACGGTTACTGGATACACCGGCACCGACACAACCGGGCTGACCCCCTCCCCGTATGCTGAATGTGTTAGTTGATGAGACTGTGATGACCGTACTGGGAAGGTCCCCACTGTTACAGGAAGTGGTATCCTTTGATGCTCTTTCAATGGTAACGTACGGGGAAGGACAATGGCTGGGATTTCATTCCAATGTTATTTTTTATGTTTTTCTGTTGACGGCCCTCTTCTTGAAGGGCAAACGACGTTGCAACCAGAGAATGAGCATTTTAGTCAAACACGTAGAGATGGATTAGGTTTAATGTAACAAAAACAGGTGTTTCTGACCCCTGATCTCAGATCCAGCCGTCCTACTCTGTTAAAGCCAAAACCCTTATGAAAGCTATATCTGCCTGGGGCAGATTTGTGCGAGTGGATAAAGCTTTCATAAGGGTTTTTAATAGATGTATGTCTATAGTGGCTTCTACATGGTGTTGGATTCAAAGCTTTACAAACACCTTTTCATAGTTTACTTGTGCTGGCTGAGTTTGTGTTACCCAATCACAAGCTTACAGATCCCTGCCTGCAGCTACATGATTGGTCAAAACAAACAAGAAGGGAAAGACGTGTGAGACCACCACACCCCCACCAACTCCCAAAATGTGAGGTTATCGACACACAAAAAGAGATGTTAAGGTGGTAAACTGCAGCCATCCTGAACACAATAACACCACAGCACACCGTAGAAACGGGGTTAGAATCCCACACAGGAAACCTGCAACACCAACCAAGACCCAGTTGCCCAAACCGAGTTGATCAAACACAGAGACGATCCATTTTTTTCAGCGTCCCACGAGTTTTGAGCCAACCACCAGCAGACCACCGGCTGCTTTTCTCTGAGCCGTATATATAAGGAGGACAGGACAGGGCTGGGCCCGCGGTCCGGGCGAGGGGGCGACCGAGCAGCCCATGGCTTGCCTTTGCTCCTGAGCCCTGAGTGGTCTGCAGCCAACTCGCTGGTGAGATCCACCTCCTGCTGGTAAACATACAGACTGTCCCTGTGCGGACGACACTGCACTGAGGGAGGGAAGCATAACACAGGAGCCGTCACGCCAGGACCCCATCCAGACCAAGGGGAATTATGGATGGTTAGAACAGGCGCACTGTATGGATTGGATTGGATTGTTTTGACTTTTGTTTCTCCGATACTACAATGTTGTTGCAGGTCCGGGAAGGACTGTCCTAAACTGTGTTTCAAGTCAGAAATAGTTGTTATGTCTGTGCATGTGTGTGTGTGTGTGTGTCTCCGTCTGTGAGTGCAAAAGACAGAGCAATAGAAATCTTGATGTTCTAGAAGAATGGATAACATGTGCTCTTGTAGCCTTGCACTCCATATTGGGTCTTTTAGTATCATTTGCATCATGGTATTTATGAATGAACTTGTCCATGAACCACCTGACTGGGGCTTCCCCCACTGTGTGCTCAGAGAGTCTCAGACTCAGACAGACAGAACGTGTGAGACAGTGGTCTTACGCTGAATGGCTCGTAGTCGCGGGATGAGGGTGGGGCTACTGGGAGGGGAGGAGTTTGTGCTGTGAAGACTCCGCCTCTTGTCCATTGAGGGCGAGGCCTGCACCGTGATCTTGTGTTGGAAATCTGTGACATCACAACAAACGGGCATGACACGTCATGTGAAGCCCTGGCCTATAAACAAGCATGAAAGGCTAGGCACTGAGGATAACATGCGGTTGTTCAATAAGAACACACAAACCTGTATGCACACAAGCACTCACACACACCCAAACACACACACACACACACACACACACACACACACACACACACACACACACACACACGCACACACGTACGTACACCCGCACGTACATATACACACACACACACATCCCTACGCAATCACACCTGGACAGCCATACGTGTGCACGCACGCACGCACACACACGCAAGCAAGCACACACATGCACAGTCACACACACACACACACACACACACACTAATCCACATATGCCCACTCACACACACACACACACACACACAAACACACACACACACACACACACTCACCCGAGGGCAGGCTGATGCGGTTGCCGTCCTTCAGCTTTAGGCGGGAGCGCTTGAACTTGCCCTTCCTCTTCTTGACGTTGGGCTTGTCCTTGTTGAGCTGGAAGATGAGGATGTTGAGCTCCCGCTCCAGCACGTTGATCTCCCGCTCCGCCAACTGCTGCTCCCGCCGCTTCAGCAGCTCCTCCTGGGACTTCTGCTGCAGGGCGGCCCGCGACAGCTCCTCCTCCCGCGAGCGCAGCTCCTGGTGGGGTTGGGGGGAAGGATAAAGAGAGTGGTTAAAACACAACGTCTGGAAGAGGAACCAGATAGAAGTCGCAGAGCCAGCCTTTCCAAACGGGAGGCCTTGAACAGAGTCCAGCAGCGCTGGGTCCAGGACGGACCACGTGGTGTCAGGAGGTCTTGGCCGGCCTCACCCCTAGCCTAGTAGAAAGGTCGCGCACAGCCAACCTTTCCAAACAGGAAGCCACAGACATATTCCAGAGAGTTAAAGAGAGAATAGGTGAGACAGTGTTTCAGTTGCGAAAAACCAAAAGCTACATTAAGGAACATAAAGACAAGTATCGACCAATTTGCCTATTATCCTCTATGATAAGGCCAAGCTCTTTCAAAGGCAGTATGTGTCGAAAAGAAGACCACATTGGGGATGAGATGCATGACCCAGGTACTGACAGACAGACAGACATCTATGTAAGACACAGCCTGCTCTAGTGTGATATTATAAAACACACAAGCGATGGAGTTCCGTCGTCACAAGAACAAAACGGCTTTTAAGTTTTTCTCATGACTGGCTCAGCTCTCCATCCCCTTCCTATTCTTACTTTAATTGCTCTTTGCTTAGCGTGTATAATCCTGACTGGATGACTTCCATAAAGCAGCTTTAAAGTGGTCGCCCCCCAACAAGCCACCCACAGAGATGCAGATTACTGGCAAATCTGGACAGGAAATCGGCGGTTGCAGTTGCTTATGGAGTGGCTTATTTGGGAAACCTTCTCAGGGAATCGCTGTGGGAACACCGCTGACTGCAGAGATAAACAGCATTACCGTGTTTCAAGAGGTCCACCCTGTAATGCGGTCGAACTGTGGTGCTGAGAGTCAATGAATATCATTATGGACACGGCCATGTGACCATTTTCACCGCTGGGAAAAATGCTCATTGTCTCAGTTTGCCCCTAATATGAAATAACTTATTAACTTTCCCAATGGCTTAAAACTTAAGCACCCCAAGTATGTGCCATCAGAGGATAAAGGAAGGATTTGTTAGAACACAATTAAGCATAAAGCCAATATGAAGCTGAACATTATTTTACTTTTCTACAACCAGACATGATATATAATCTTAGCCAGCAGGAGCAACGTAACCTAAAACCAGTAGCATGCAGACTGAGCCTACTCAGTGTTAGTTTTATTTTTTTTACCCCATCCAACCCATCTAAATCAACATGCTGAAACTCCCCTCCCCCTTCCCCACGCCCCTCCCCATCCCAAACTTCCATCGAATTAGCACCTCCCCCTTTAAGCTAGCGATGGGAGTCTCACACAGGAAGCAGATTAAAGTCTTAACAAGGGGAAGTGCGCTAAAGCACCTCAACGCTAAATGCTTGTTTTTGTTAAACGTGTGATTAGCCCGTCTGTTGGAGGGCAGGCGATTACACATGTCAAGTCCCCCAGAGCCGTCCTGAGCACCAGTACATATTAGCAACTAAGGCCCCAGCCTGCAGGAAGCATCATCTCCCTTGCATTGAGTACACTGAGTTCTACCTGTGGGAGTTTTCAATCAGACACACCTAGTGTCTGAGACGGACCGAGACAGAAAGAGAGAGAAAAAAAACGACCATGAAGACAGAATCGTTAATATCTCTTTTCTATGTGAGCATTGATCGATAAAAGGCCACATTATGATTGAAAGTGCAAACATAATGTAAACCTTCCACACGTGCGCGTGCAAATGGGCGTAAGCGTGCATGTGCAACACTCTACAGTACACGCACACACACACACACACACACACACACACACACACACACACACACACACACACACACACACACCCCACCTTCTCTTTGGTCCTGAGCTCGTCGAACATCTCCTGGATCTCCACGCGCCAGTCGTCCTGCATGCTGTGGAAGGATTCCTGGGGCATGGTGGCCATCACCGCCTCCTCGATGGCCGACAGCTGCTCCAGGATGCAGGAGAAGGAGGGCCGCACGTGGGGGTCCTGGTCCCAGCACTCTGCATGGAACACACACGACCCGTATATCTAAGGGTTAATACGGCCTGATGGCACTTTGTGTACTTCAAAAATATATATAGAGATATAATGTGCGCATGCAAGAATGCTAAGGAAGGCCAATACAAAAAGAGTCAGGCCTTATCGTAGATGTATATATACTATAGAATAAATAATATGTATATTATGTATTGATATATACCAAGTATGTATACATTGAAGTCTGTGTTAAATACACAGCTTTGACATTGTTTCATTTTATTAAATTAACAGATTTAACACGCTTTTTAACACGTTCAATAGCACATTTTCAAAATAATTAAATGAGTTCCTCTTGATTCTCAAAGCCAGTAAGTATGAAACTTCTTCAGCCAATCAACGATTACCAAAGTCAGAACACACCAGGTCATTAATGATCTTTCTCTCATTCTCGCTGTCTATTCACTTCACTACACTGTGTGTACCAAGGCTGTTTCGGGTGTTTAATCAATGCTCACTTCAGCAATACATTGTAGAGTCGACTAACGTTGATTTACACTTGGATCACCACCTTAGTCTCAGTTTATTCCAGAAACTAATGTATGGATCCATATTTCGCCTAGCAATACCAATAGGCAATCTTCATTAACTCATTAAACTTGAAGATTGTTAAAAAATTGTTCTACTGCATCCAAATACCAACTAGTCTAACAATATTTCCCTCTCCATTGAAGTGGGGGAGGTTACTCATTTGTGATGGAGCTGATGTCATCGATATCGTGTTAATATATGTTAATAGAAATTACATATTTCTCGTCTCACCAGAAGCTACGATAGCAGGATCATGTTGTGATGGTATAAACACAAATGCTTTTCAAATTACCGATTCAGTGCAATTGCAAAAACCACTGATGACTTGGTCTTCGATACGCATTTCTACCCGTCATTATATGCGTTTAATCTGCGTTTTATTTGTATAGACAACAACCGGAGTGAGTTGAATTTTCGATTTAAAGTATTTGTATGACCCCTAGTGGACACAAATGTATATGTATAGGCAGTCATGTAGTAGCCTAGTAGAACGAACGAGACCACATTGATGTGAACAAAAGGTAAGTTAATAATGCCTATTGATTAAACACCCACACTGAACATTAAGAGGAATATATGGCCTGTAAATCATAGTTAATAATATACAGTGTATTACTGAAGTGAACATGGATTAAACACCCGAAACAGCCTAGGTCCGTATAGTGTAGTGAAGTGAATGCACAGTGAGAAGGAGAGAAAGATCATTAATGGCCTGTGTGGTCAGACTTTTTTATCGTTGTTTAGGTGAAGAAGGTTTATAGTTACTGGCTTTGAGAATCTGGTAGTGTTGAGGAAAGGCGGTGTAAAAAACGGTGTCTGCGTATTTTACAACGTAATAAAAGACGCTGTATTCTACGTTGATTTATATCAATGCACGTCTCACACACACACGTCACACACACACACACACACACACACACACACATACACACACACACACACACACACACACACACACACACACACACACACACACACACACACACACACACACACACAAACACACAAACAAGCACACACCAAAACACACACACTGCTCAGCCTACCTTCCATGAGCTTGGCGAAGGGCTCGGGGCAGGTGGAGGGGATGGGCAGGGTCAGCTTGTTGACGGCCACGCCGTAGGCCACGGCCAGCCCGTCGATCCCCCGGTACGGCACCTCCCCCGTCAGCAGCTCCCACAGCAGCACCCCGTAGCTGGAGACATGGACGCACGCACGCACGGACAGACAGACGGCGGAATGGACACACACACGGAAGACAAACACAGACCTTTAAGTGCACCTGAAAATGTCCTCTTACATTATAAAGTGCTTATGCATTCAATATATGAACGGGAAAATTATTTAAATGATAAAAATGAAATAATAGATATGCAAATAATTATTATGTTTGATTAGCTATTTTATCAGTTGTATCAGTATTATTGTTAATTGATTCATTTATTGCTTTGCTTTAGAAACAAGTCTTTAATAAATGTCCTACTAATAAAACCAAAAGAAATAAAGAGACAGAGACAGATCGAGAGACAGAAACAGATAGAGAAACAGATAGAGAGAGAGAGAGAGAGAGAGAGAGAGAGAGAAAGAGAGAGAGAGAGAGACAGAGAGACAGATAGAGAGAGAGACAGATATCCTCGCTGTCCATACCTCCATACGTCACTGCCTTTAGAGAAGAGCGAGGACTTGATGACCTCAGGGGCCATCCAGGAGTAGGTTCCTGCGGCGGACATCTTGGTGGTGTTGTGCCACTCCCGAGCCAGACCAAAGTCTGTGATCTTCAGTGTCTTCCTCCCGATGTCGTCGTTCTCGATCGTCTCCAGTAGCAACACTGCAAGACAGACCAGACCAGGTGAGGAGCAGGAGGGTGAGGGGACATGGACCAATGGCCGGAGTGATGGGGATGGGAATGACCGGATGGGATGACCGAATAGGAATAATCGTATAGGAAGAAATGACAACGGATGGGAATGACCGGAGTGAAATGACAACGGGTAGGAATGACAACAGATGAGAATGAAAACGGTTAGGATGGGCAATGGATGGGAATGACAATTGGGGGAGGAAAACAACATGAAGTAAAAAGAAAATGTGAGATAGAGACAGGGATGCGGTGGATGGATAAGGTTGACGTGGCAAAGCAATGCAAGAGGAAGGACAAAATAAAAATGACAGATGGAACATCAAATGAGAGATGGACATTCAAAATAAAAGTGCATTGTGAGAGGAGGTAACGGGTGGCTAGGGAGGAGAGTGAGGCGGCGAGGTGATATTCAAAAGGAATGCGGGTCATTTATTACTATGGAAACCGGAGGCTGACAGCCTTACAAAGAACCTGTCCTCAGGACCTGGAACTATCTAACAGATAAAAGTAGACCTGAAATCTTCAAACCAACTGGTAACACACACCTGGACCTAGATACCATAGTAAAAGCCCCACTCCACTAATAGACACACCTGCTGTATTCATAGTGTCCTTCCCACCAAGAAACAACATAACATCCTCTCAGAATTAACTAATATCTCCTTTGAACATATTGGAATCATGTTCCTTTATTTCATGCAGGCCTTAAAACTCAGAAAGATAACACAGATAAATGTTTAAGAAAGTCGAAACATATATTCCAAGCACTGACATTATAAAGCGAAAACAGAAATATAACTGATTCAAGCATTCAAATGTTTCATATCATGCAAAGAAAGTATAAAGGTATGTGCTTATCATATAAACCTCCTCGTAATCGAAGTTCATACGACAAAAACACACACACACAAGCTTGAGCTTCCCCTCAGTCCGCTCAGAGTGCGGGTTTCCCCTCAGGAGGGCCCCTCTGCGTGGGGGGGCCCGGGGGAGGGCCGGACTAAGCAGCCTGAGAGGTGTCAGGTGCGTGTGCAGGATGTGCGCATGGCTCAAGGCCACCTCCGCTATGCCACACTTTGGTTCCATGCAAGGGCTTTGTGAGACGCCTTAACATCCACAACAATGTGCACGCTAGAGTTACTCTTTGTGGGCACACACACACAGACACTGAAGGACACACGGAAAGAGAATGTTGAATTGAGTCTCCTACACTGTAGTATGAATACAATGAGTCACTAACTTGTCGGCACTATTTAACAATTATTCGCTGAAGGTTAGGTGAATAATTGTTTTAGTACACGTGAACACTCCAAAAACACTTTTTGCCGGGATTTATTTGTTTTTATTAGCGGTTTATTTGTTTTTATTAGAGTGACGAGAAGACCGTCACGCGCGCTAAACAATATCCGTGTTTGAGATCTCAATCATGGGATATTGCCCAATATCCCGAGATAGCGAACCAATCAAATTGGGCCCTCTTACAAGGTTCATGTGTAGCACATAAAATTTGTGGTTATACATATTTGACCAAACCAAGCTGTGCATATAGAGGCCTGTGTGTGTGTATGTGTGTGTAATTGTGTACAATCATGCAGGGTTTATCTCAAGGTGTTACTTAGTCGCCAACGGCCCTTGAGTTTGGACGAATACGTGCATGCAGGCTTGTGAACTGTCATCGGTCTCCCACACACAAAAGACCACACTTTGAGTGGCACTATTTTCCCATGCTCCTCGTTTTGGCTTATTGCCTATTTCTGAGCACCCCAATGCTGCATCGTTCCTGACACAACACACATGCACGCATGCGCACACACACACAAGCACAAAAACCCTCACATACACATACAGACAAACACACACACATAGAAACTCACACACACACAGACACACACACACACACACAAACACACACACACACACACACAGACACACCCACACAGAGTTGATGTTTGCAGGGAAAACAGAGAAGCAGAGGGGGAAAAGGAGGTAGGATTAGAAGTGGGAGTGAGGAAGCGGCACGGAGAGACCTTGACCTGTTCATACCCGCTCTCCTTTGTCCTGCTAGCAGACACAACAAGATGAGTCAGAGCACAGCCCCATTCACCATCCTCCTCATGGAGGAACTACAACATGGTGACAGAAATAACATCCCAAGTACGGCACATCCAAAACAAACTTCATATTCCTTTAAAAATAAAAGCAACCTGGTTTACCACTATCACATTTAAATACGTGTTTTGAAAACCATAATCAACCCAAAAGGTCTCAGAAAAGCTGGTAGACAACAATTGGGGCCTGACAATACAATAGTGACTATTTTCCCACAGAATTTTGGCAGCATTTATCCGGGTGGTGCCCCGAGTTCACTAAGGGGGGTATACTGGATCGGCCACCCCTTTGAAAATATGTTCTGTAATGAAAATGAATAACAGTCAGTCAGGAACATGTGTACATGATTGCCTATTCTACAACTGGTCGGACACATTGAACCGTAGATTACCAGACTGATAAAGGAAAACACTCATGACAAAGTGAATCTTCAGACTAATAAGTAGGGTATTAGTGCCATGGCGGGCCTTGGTCACTTGGGCCTTGATTCCCTACCCAGCATCAACTAAAGGGATTCAATTACAAACAGGTTTCTCTGGATTAATGATATACTTCTGGCTGCCAAGTCCTCTCTGTCTGATTCCATAGATTCCTTGTACAACGCTGGTGGTTTCAGCGGCCTGCGGTGAATTCCACGACAAGGAGACACGTTGACTTCATGACCACGTTAACCTTTCAGATTAGCTGTATGTGTTGTCATTTAAAAAAAGCTCATGCTCTGTGGTCTGAGTCAAACACTGCTGAAATAAAAGGTACTATATTCATCAGCATAAAGTCTAGTGTAGAAAATGGTCATCTTGATCAAAAACCTTTTCTCTTCTGCTGTAATTCTGCTGTAATCTCACTTCTACCTAAAGATAGGTAAAAGAGAGATTGAGACATGTATGTGTAATGGAAGAAAAGAGGCAGCCAGACCAAAACACAAGACTGAGCAAGATGATAAGGGGAGAGGTGGGGAGAAAAATTGCATCTGCATCGTTGCAAACAAATTAGTTTTAACCCCGGTTCCCATGGTGTCAAAGTTATTTACAGCTGGAGAATAGGGAACAATAAAGGCTTGAGAGTGGCGTCAATGGGACAAGGCTGTGGTGGAACAGTGTTGTTATCACTGACATCCCACGTGAAACAACCAGTGGTGGAACCACAATGTGTTAGATGGAGAATAGAAGTAACTGACTTTAAACAAAACCTCATGGCATTACGCTGCTCAAAGTGAAACCGCTGCGCAGTAATTCAACTACACACAATAAGCCAAAGCGGGTGTGGGGAACGAGTTGTTTTGTTCACCTTCCAACATCCCCCCTCCTCGAATCAAAAGACACCACTTTACCCAGTGATACTTGAAGCCTACCTTCAATGACCTCTTCACCCAGCAGGTCAACGCCTGGAGGACTGTGGTGCATTTCAATATGTCTCTTATTCTTTGGACGTCCGTAAAGGGTTGCATATATTTATTAAAACAAAATAAAAAAAACAATAGCTTGCTAATTTGAGGCAACCCCAAAGGTATATTGAATTGGAGAGAGTGGCACATCCAAACTTGTATTGCTGAAGTGGAGTGCAGGCCTCGACTACAATAGCGCACATTTCAATTTAATAAGTAATATGTTGGTTCAAGACCCGTCCAAGACTGTGGTTGAGTTTGTTTCTTAGATTTATGCATTCAATTCCAAAGGACCATGCATCCTCTAGCTGCCCCACACCCTCGAGTTCATACCCCCAGGCAAGCCCTGGTACACGAGCACCTGGGCAAGACAGCACCTGTGGAATGATTGATCTATAGGGCAGACCCCCTGTAATACGAGTGAGGAACACCTCCAGCATTTGCACCGAGCCCCTAATCCGTCAGACCCCCTAGATCAAGGAATAGGTCCTTGATTTGAACTATTCCATGATCTGTTATGTTGTACTCCAGCAGACCAGAGCAGGGTGACAGAGAGTAAGCTGAGAAGACCTCACCTTCGGCGCTGACTCCACCCTGAGCCCCTTCCCCTCCTCCGTCATCTCTACACACACACACCCTCACAAACAGAAGAGTTGGAGGCAGACCCCAGGACACAGGGTAGATCAGAGACTGAGCTACCTCTCTCAATACAGGCCAAGACCTCTCCTTACTTTGATCCACCTACTAGTGTAGACCAGATCCAGAGCAGTTGGGGTGACTCCCTCTATAAAACCACATTCAAAATCTAACAATGCAGTTGCATTTTAGTAAGTGGTAGCAAATAATAGTAAGTAATAAGTAGTAATTAATTAGTATATTATATATCTTCTGACACCAAGGCAGAAATAATGTTTGTATGTGAAGGATAACAATAATTAAATACATAGTTTCTACGGTCATTTGATACACTGATGTCTCCTGACCTTATCGTGGAGTTGGAGGCTGCACCAATCACCACAACAAATACAATTCCCAGAAGCTGTCCAGAAGCTTTAAGTGAGACTTCTAGTTTTTTAGAATATGCCCCTTCTCAGCCTCTGTGTGTGTGTGTTATCTAATGTTACAAAAAAAGTATGTGTAACTTCTGAAAGTAGTTTGTAGCTGGTAACTGTGCTAGTGGGAGGGACTGTGGACACATGCAAAGGAATGGGTTGAATCGGGGCTCTACTCAGCTGTTGGCCCTTTCCCCTTTTCATGGGCACCGTAACAATAGGTGCAGTCAGGGAGAGGTCATAAAAAAACAAAGTGAAAGCATCTCCACTTCTCCTCTGCTCCCCTCTGCCCATTCTTCGGCCAGAAAGGGACAGGCAGTAACTGTCTGTGTGTCACTGAAGGGTAATTGTGGGGAGGCCAGAGAAAAGTTGCCCTGCAACACCTAGTCAAGCTTTGTTAACATCTTCCACCGAGGACTTCCACGGGGCCAGCACGAAGAGAGGAGCGGGACGTATGTGTGTGTGCGTCTCTCTGTGTGTGCGTGTGTGCTTGTGTGTGTGTGTGTGTGTGTGTGTGTGTGTGTGTGTGTGTGTGTGTGTGTGTGTGTGTGTGTGCCAGAGACCAATAGTGGCAGGCGGACAACAGGGGAGTTGAAGTCCATCATAACAGCTTTCAATTGACAAGATTGACAGGGGAATGTTGCAGCACACAAACCGCGTTGGTTACTGCTTGGCGCCGCATTCTAGAACACACGCCTGCATACCTGGCATTCTCCCATAGTGAATCCAAACAGGTCAAATTAATGGGAGTTATTCGCCAGGGCTCAGAGCCAAGTATCACTACGATTCTGCCCTGCTCGACAGCGCCGTGGACATGGTGCCACACCTCACCTGGAGGAGAAAGAGCGCGGCGGGGGTTGTAAAACAAACTGAAATAAAATAAATGAAGATAAGAGTGACCAAGGCGGAAGGCCAGAAGGAGGAAGGCAGGCCACGAGAGAGGGGTGAAAAGAAAAGTGTTTGTTCAGAAACTAAATATGGAACATAAAGATGCCACAAAGAGGAAGGAAAGAAAGGAGTATAGCCTACAGAAAGGAGACGGGAGGGAGGGGGGGTTACGGAGGGAGTGAAATAATGAAGCAAGGAGGGAATCCCCCTTGGTTTCTGGCAATAAAAGAGTACCGCAGCTCTCTGGGAGATTAAATATGAACGGAACAAAACAAAACGAGGGCTTTGAGAACCTCTGAGTCCTTGCCATTCTTCTGGCCGCAGTAGCCTAGCAACCGCTGCTTGACCGGTCCATTGTGCAAACGTATGTTAAGCTTTTATCCCTCATTAGCAACATTCCTCCCAGCCGGCTGGGATTTTACAGATTAGGGGGAAAAAATATACACAAAAGAAGTTGGTCAAATCTCGCTGACTTCCAACATATTACTTTACAAGCTAATCATTGATTAAATAGTGTTATGTTTGTCTGGTCTGCATGGAGTGTGTGTGTACACTGTAGGTTGTGGGGAGTTAAGTAGACCATAGCATAGCTATGGTCTACTGGGCATGAGTGGGAAGGTGTCGTACTGCTTCATAACTGCACCTTTAACACAATATAAAACGCAATCAATCCCACCTTTTTACAAACCTCCCTCATAATGAACTGACACACTGCATGTTATCGGCCTGTTTCTGTGAATTTCTTTACCTCCTGTGATGGTAATACCTTGTCCTTCTAGTTTGGTTTTATGCAAAAACAAAATGCCAAACAAACAGGACTTTTGGACAGGACTTCATGAGAGATGCTTATCTTTATTCAACTCTTCTTATTTGAAATGGTTCAAGGGAAAAAAAAAAACTCCATGCACCACAGGGGGCGTGTGGGTGTATGTATGAGATTGTGTGTGCGTGTGTTTGTGTGTGACTTCTGTGACCTCAATAGCCTGGTCCAAAGCAAATACGTACCTACCTACATTCAGCCCATATGTTTGGATATAACCCCTACAGACTGCAGATGTGCAGACTGGTCCAACAGAAACAGCTGAAACAAACTAACGGCCATAGTGTAACTGATAATAGTCATAGTAAACAGTAACTATGTCTGGGCATGATTAGGCCTGGGTAAGCAACGGCCCAAATAGGCGGCACGTTTTATTTTCTCCTTTTCTTCGTTGCAAATACCATTGTAGCTTGTTGAGGTTGAGATTGAGGTTTACCGAAATGACTTTACTGGTAACTACATTGTCCTAGTTCACGATTGCAGTCAACTAGCAGGCCTCGTCGAGGTAGCGTTGGTGAAAGACTGTTCTGAATTATCTTTTCCCAAACGTGGCTTCAACCCTTCTGCTCTCACTCCAATTATAGCCGTTGTTGTCTCTTGGTCACAATGGAGTAGCAAGTCAAACACAATGACTTGAGTTAGCAGTACTGGTGGTAGTGTGTGTGTGTGTGTGTGTGTGTGTGTGTGTGTGTGTGTGTGTGTGTGTGTGTGTGTGTGTGTGTGTGTGTGTGTGTGTGTGTGTGTGTGTGTGTGTGTGTGTGTGTGTGGGGGGGGGGGGGGGGAGTAATTGTGTTTATTTAGCAAACACCTGATTAGCTGGGACCACCTAAACAGCAGTTAAATAATTTCATCCCATCTGTCTACGATTAAAAAATAATCTTCATCTCCAACCGTCGTTTGGATTTTACAAATGCTTTGTGGGATCACTTGTGCTTTTTTTTTTTTATTGTATTTATTTAGAATATATCTAAACGGAATAATATCAAACAGTAAGTAAGTGACCAAGTGATCCTCTTTCTGTCTTTTACCCACAATGGGTTTTAGAAAGTGGAGAGTCTGAAACCAGAATCAATGAAATCATTCAAATCGACCATACACACACATGTACGCACGTACGTACACAAAATACACAAACACACACCAGAAGCTCTGCAACTTGTAAATTACACTAACTCTTTTGGTAACTGACCTGAAGTTTCCTTTCTTCCTACCCTTCTTTATTCAGCGATTGAACAATGATACACTTTTCAGTGCTTAAGGACCTCACAGTGACCAACTCTAAACCAGACGCATGCTTTCATCTGAGGAATCTCAAAGGAGCCTGTGTCTAAATGACAACCCTTTGCAGGTGTATTTTCACTTGATTATACACACAGGGTCTGCTTGCCTCTCCCATGTTTAGATTATGTTTGCAAACTTTTTCACTCACAATCCTACAATCTCTTTCACTCCCGTCTTGACAGGCTTTGGTTGGTCGGAGCCACATGGCCTGATTTTCAGTGCTTGTGTGTGTGTTTGTGTGTGTGTGTGTGTGTGTGTGTGTGTGTGTGTGTGTGTGTGTGTGTGTGTGTGTGTGTGTGTGTGTGTGTGTGTGTGTGTGTGTGTGTGTGTGTGTGTGTAAATCACTGGCTTTGTTTGAACATTTCAGGGAGAGTTGGAGAGGGGGTGGGAAGGTGTGTTTGTGTGCTACAGCACAAGGGTTGGTTGGGGGGAAGGGAAGTCGACCCAGCTGAGCAAACTCTGACCCCGTTTCACATCCTCTCGTGGGGTCTCCCCCGGAGAAGGCCTTGCTATCACCTATTACTACCACAGAGGAAGTAATAGGCTCCTATTCACATCTTCACTACTCAACAACTCCTTTCTATTGTTTTGTTGTTAATTATGTCACCTTTTACATGAAACATTTTTAGTAAAGACTATTTTCCATCATACCTCTACAGCCATTGCCTTAACAACTCTTTCAGAAAGCAGCTAAGAGTTTACTAAGCGGTAAAGATAGTGAAAGTACCTCAGATGTGGCAAATTGGCAATAGAAGCAATTGACCACTTTGTCAAAGCTTTAATGAAAACTTCGAAGAATTACTGTGTTTTGGCATGTGTACATTTATTTTTTACAGTTTAGTCAAGCTATTAAAGTTAAAGCCCGTTTTTTTTCAGGGGGAGTGAGAGTATTAAATGAGAATACTAACACTTGAATTATCCTCAAAGTAGTGACACAGACGTCAGAAACGTTAACGTGAGTGACCTCTGTCATTAACAATAAAATCAAATACGCACACACACACACGTGTGATTGTGTCCATGCTTACCGTTGCTAGACTTCAGGTCACGGTGGATGATGGGTACCACGGCCTCCTCGTGTAAGTATAGCATCCCGCGTGCGATCTGAACAGCCCAGTTGACCAGGATGTGCGGTGGGATGCGCCTTCCGGTCAGTGCCCGGTTCAGGGTACCACCGCGGGCGTACTCCATGACCAGGCACAGGTTGGGTTCCTCCAAACAAACTCCCTCGAGTTTGATGATGTTGGGGTGTTGCAGCATGGAGAAAAGTTTGGCTTCTTGTTTGACCCCGTCAGCGGTGGCAGTGATGTCCTCATCTGGGTCTTGACGGGCAGCCTTCACGGCGACCTCTTGATCCTTCCACGTCCCCCGGTACACCTTGCCGAACCCGCCAACGCCTATGATTTCTTCAAGAACGAGTTCGCTAAAAACTATCTCGGCTGGCGGGAGGCTGGGGACGCGCTCCCGGACTCCCACCGTGCAGCCGGTGGTAGGCAATCGATAAATAGCGGGCTGGTACGTAACATAGTTTGACGGGAAAATACCGACTCTGTGGTTGATTTTCCCAGTCCACCAACCCTCGTCCCCGGAGATCGCAGCGTCTTTGGAGAGCACTTCCACCACGTCGCCACGACGGAGGCTGAGTTCATCCTCCCCGCTTGCCTCGTAGTCGTACGCCGCTGTCCAGAGCGAGCGGGTCGGACACAGCGGGGCAGAGTGCGCCCAGGCCTGCGGAGCCGCGGGGGCATCGGAACAGACATGCTCCTCTTTCCCACCGCCACCACCGTCACCGTTTGGGAAAGCCGCCATTTCTCGGTGGCCGTAGACGCACCATAGGGTGCAAAAGCTATGATAACAAAAAGTAAACTTCAAAGGAAGACCTGTGTGACAGAACTAACATGCTGGTGCTGGTCCACGGCGCGCATGGAGCAGCACGGGGAGGCTAGACTCCGAGCTCAGCCCAAGCCGAGGTCAGGAGCTGGTTCCCGGGTCCCATGTGAGGGAGAGGACGCCGATGCTGCTGCTTCGTCTCCACGTCGCCACTCTTGTATAATGTCTCAGTGGGTCAATAAAGTAGGCTACCAACTAACCAGCTAGGGGATCTGTTGTTCAAAGCCAATGGTTAAATACACAACTGTCTCCACTTGTGTATTCTGACAGTTAGCAGTTAATTACTAGAAAACGTTATGATTGTACTATATTGTTATACTTGGTTAAGAGAGGTGGTATATACCCTACTGTTTAGACTAGGAAAGTTAGTGGTGGGGCTAATCCTAGCTCATTCACCCATGCACCTAGTAAATATAATCATTTAGGATTATACATTATTATACTTGGTTGATACAGTGGTTATACACCCCCTCCCAGACTAGGGGTGTTAGCGGTAAGGCTAACTTTAGCTCCTTCACCGATGCAGCTAGTAAGTTTTGCAGGTGCCGCAAGTGGTGCACCTGCACCGTCCATTGAAGCGCTATTACACCCCGACTAACGCAACGGCCTAAACATTACAGGGCGGTCCACCTCAAAAGAGATAGATACCTTGATACTGGGACTTTTCCCGTTAGGTACACGGGAACTCTTTAGGACTTTAAGCGAGCTGACGAGCTAGCCTAGCCTGGGTCAGTCCCTTGACTGGTAACGTTACTTGATGAGTTGTCCCCCCACTTCGGCTCCTCAGTTTCTCGCGGTGTCCCAGTGCTGTTACCTCCGTTAACAACAAGCAGCGCTGGATCCAATGCAAAGGTACACCCTCCCCCCCAAAAAAAATCCGTTAATAAACGTTAAATGAAATGGCCGTCAACTTTAATCAAAACATATCCAATAGCGACGCCATGGTCAGTGCCCAGCGTCTAGGACCCAGCGGCGGAGAGTGGCTCTGCTGTCCCGGGACGCTGCGTGTCTCGCTGCGCCGCTGGCCGCCGATTGGTGGCTTCATTTCCACGTGACATCAACAGCAGCGTCAGGGGGAGGAGCCACTGCCGGAATGTGGGATCAGCGCGCGCCTTTGGGGACATTCTTTATTATAAGGCGACGCGGACCAAAACGCAGGCTGTCACTCACACTCACATCCACCCACTTTGCTTCAGGCAGTAAAAAGATAGGCCTGCATTGAAGCATTTTTTCTGTATCTGAAAGTATTAAGCTGCTATTTATTATTATTATTATTATTATTATTATTATTATTATTATTATTATTATTATTATTATTATTATTATGTTATTTAGTATTTAGAATCGAAAAGAGCACCAAGAACACAAATCGGAGCCACATGCTCCCATCCTTGACGCTATATTTTTTGTTTTTTACGGTCAGCGTTTAGAGTTATCCAGTCCCTTCTCTGTTCCACTATCACCGATAGGGGAAAATATTATGATACATTTGTGAAATTGACGAGAGAACAGCGACGATAACAAGAAGAGAGCGTGTATTCTTGTTCTTTGAGTTGCCATCTTGGAAAGTGTGAGATTCGATCCTGTCATGCTTTTCGAGCTCAGCGATTGGAAGTGAGAGCCCCGCCTCTCCTCGAACCCGGGATTCCCCCACCACATCATCGGTGTATTTTACCAACATGCGCAGAACTTCATCTAATTGAATAACTCCACGTGTATACGACCGCCTCATACTGGCTTTCGGTGGTATTGCAAGGGTACCCAACGTAATAGACACAATTAACAAATAACCCAAATCCCTTCTTCGGTCGACGTGCTGCTTCATCCGCAGGTCTCATCCTCATCCTCATCCTCATCCTCATCCTCATCCTCATCCTCATCATCATCATCATCATCATCATCATCATCATCATCATCATCATCATCATCATCATCATCGTCGTCGTCATCATCAATACCACCACATCCACAGAGCTTGGTGTGATCTTTTATGCTATGTGCGCAGGCTGTGTGTAGCGCAGAAGATAGACATTTAAGATCATCTGGCTTCTGCCACTAGTCGACACTATTGCCCATATTTTATTTGTCTAAGAGGTCGCGTAACATCTATGCTACCACCACATTCACAAATAATTACAAATTGTAATAATAATAGGAATGATAATAATTGCAATAATAATGTTTTTTATGTTATTATAATGTAATATTATAAAATAACACTAACCGGCTTGTAAGGTGTAATGAATATGTGTCAAATTTAATTATTTGCAGATTAAAAAATATTATATTTTCCAAAGTATATTCATGCACGGGTATTCATTGTGAGGTTACTGGATGGGCTATGTAAAGGGGGAGAGAGAGGGGGGAGGGGAGGAGTGGAGAAAGAGGAAAAAACAATCATCGAAGCTGCGCATCTGTAGGCTCGACAGAGAGAGAGAGAGAGAGAGAGAGAGAGAGAGAGAGAGAGAGAGAGAGAGAGAGAGAGAGAGAGAGAGAGAGAGAGAGAGAGAGAGAGAGAGAGAGAGAGAGAGAGAGAGAGAGAGAGAGAGGGGAGAGGGGGGGGGGGGGGGGGGGGGGGGGGCGAGAGAGCGAGTGAGAGGAGAGAGAGAGAGAGAGAGGGGTGGAGAGAGAGAGAGAGAGAGAGAGAGAGAGAGGGGGGGGGGGGGGCGAGAGAGCGAGTGAGAGAGAGAGAGAGAGAGAGAGAGAGAGAGAGAGAGAGAGAGAGAGAGAGAGAGAGAGAGAGAGAGAGAGAGAGAGAGAGAGAGAGAGAGAGAGAGAGAGAGAGAGAGAGAGAGAGAGAGAGAGAGAGAGAGAGAGAGAGAGAGAGAGAGAGAGAGAGAGAGAGAGAGAGAGAGAGAGAGAGAGAGGAGAGAGAGAGAGAGAGAGAGAGAGAGAGAGAGAGAGAGAGAGAGAGAGAGAGAGGAGAGAGAGAGAGAGAGAGAGAGAGAGAGAGAGAGAGAGAGAGAGAGAGAGAGAGAGAGAGAGAGAGAGAGAGAGAGAGAGAGAGAGAGAGAGAGAGAGAGAGAGAGAGAGAGAGAGAGAGAGAGAGAGAGAGAGAGAGAGAGAGAGAGAGAGAGAGAGAGAGAGAGAGAGAGAGAGAGAGAGAGAGAGAGAGAGAGAGAGAGAGAGAGGGAGGGGGGGAGCGAGAGACCGAGTGAGAGGAAGAACAGCAACGAAGATGAAAACCGGTGGCAATGGACGATTTGTCATTGCGATGGAGGGCAGACGAGAGGGACAGACGACGCCTAGGGTCGCCAAATTAAGCTAAAAGCATGACGAGTACGACTGTACAGGTGCCACACGGCGCCAACATGGAGGCGTAGCGGCACCGCGATGTCCCGAGGAGAACGTGGTTTAATTGTAGCCTAGCAACATCCTCCAGACGGAGCAGAGGGCAGCGCGAGCCGGAGGAGAGCGGGAGGCGAGATGGGATCTCAGGTGGTGCAGACCCTGCGCCAAGGAGTCTGGGCGTCGTTGACCGGAGGCTGGTACTACGACCCGGAGCAGAACAAATTTAATAACTCTTGCCATCTGTATCTGTGGATCTTCCTCCTGATGCTGCCTCTGTCCCTCCATCTGGTGAGTGTCAGTCACTGGGGCTCTGGAGGATGGTTTGGTTCGAGGCCGCGAGGGGGTGTGAGTTTGTAGCGCTCTCTCTCTCTCTCTCTCTCTTAGATCGCAGACGTTTGTCCTGCGCCGCTCGTTTACTTCACACGAGGTTTTGCCTCGATTGAGAACCATTCATGAAATATACAGGTCTTTAGTTTGGCGTACGTATCCGTGACGATCACAGCCGTGATCACTGTTATTAATAAGAGCTTAACACAAAGGGAGTACAGAAGGCGTTGTCGCAGTATCTCCCCTGCATGCAGTGATGGGACGCATGGCTGCTCTCGGATAGGGAAGGCAGCCGAGTATGGGCTGTAGTGTCAGGCATCCTGCCCTCATGTATGACAGGGGCGTCATGGGTAAATAAACAAAAGGAAAGGCGCTACCTGGCCCAAGCTATAATGCAAACAATATGACCAAACAAAATGGATTAGAACCCTGAATGCTTATTTGTGTGAGGCCACCACTAGAATGACAACAACAGTCTAGCCCTTGGGCAAGCATTTATGAGTTGTTTGTGTGTGTGGTTGTGTGGTTGTGTGTGTGTGTGTGTGTGTGTGTGTGTGTGTGTGTGTGTGTGTGTGTGTGTGTGTGTGTGTGTGTGTGTGTGTGTGTGTGTGTGTGTGTGTGTGTGTGTGTGACGTGTGTGTGTTTTTGTCTATGTCTGAGATTGACATGCCTTTGATGCACAACTCGCACGTCCCGGCCCAATGCAATGTTGTTCTCTAGCAATGTCTGACATTGATGCGACGAGGGTCGCTAAATTAACAATTTGTCCATTTGAATAGGCCTATACTTGTGTGTATACTAGATGTAGGCTACCTAGGTATTATTGATACCCTCTACCCTTATAACCAAGGTGTTATCAAGATTGTTGCCATATATACTGGGTCTTTCGGTTCAATTCATATCACCCTTTTGGCCTTTCCCGATCCAGGGGATCATGACTCGATTTAATTTTTCAGTGCGTTCTGAGGTTGTCACTTGGAGTTAACGCTCATCCTTTCCTTCCCTTTCCTGGAACCCTTGGCTCCAGAACCACTGGATAGACCCGCCATGTTTAGTGCTTTAGAGATGAAGCAGCTGGTACTAAAGGGGCCCATCACAGTCAGTACAAACTAGCATGTGGCGTTAGCCTAACTACATGCCACATGGTGACCTCCAATTCGCTCTGTGTGGGCGGAAAACAGTCCCAACGTTATGTCAAAGATCTTTGGAATGTTATCAAATTGCATCACTGAGCTGAATACAACAATATGATTACAATGGTATGATAAAGGTTCCCAATTGTATGGAGATGGACACCTGATCAGGTGTCGATCGAACGTGTGTAGCTGCCCCTGTACCTCTGTTATAACCAGACCCAGTGAACACAATGTATGATCAGCTGTTAATCAAACCAAAAACACCAATGCCATGTTTCCTGTAGTCACTTTGTGGCGGTGTTCAGTCCTCATAGGCCACAACTCGGTGGAGATCTCTGATATGGGGCAGATTTATACAACTGGAAGCTTTACAGCAGTTGCATGCAACAAAGACAATTTGAACCGAATACCTCTGCCCAATTGACCTTCTGCAAATCAAGTCCTACGCATACGGAACCAAACTGCATGTTCTGGTAGTGTGGTGATGAGTATCCTCCGGTCCTTGTCTCTCTGTCAGTCTCTCTATCCGCCTTTCTAAGTTTGTTTGTTCCTGTCTGTATCAGCTTGCCCCATGCTCAGCTCCTCGTTGGAACAGCTGCCCTTCCTTCCCTGACGCTCACCAACCGCTCTCTCCTCCGACCACAGGCCCTGCCCCCAACCACCATGGCCCTGAGCATCTACTGCACCTCCATCACCGTCTTCTTCGTCCTCATCAAGCTGGCCAACTACCGGCTGCACGTGATGTTTGACCAGGGGGAGGCGCTGGTGCGAAGCAGTCTCTCGGACCTCAGCAAGGCCCCGGAGAAGAAGAGCAACGCTTCGGACCCCTGCCTGCAAGCCACTATCAGGTCCGACAGTACATAATACATATATTACCGAACTTCTAACTGTCTCTGTAAGGAGGTATCTCTCTCTCTGATCTTGCTCAGCTCTTCTATGTTTCTACCTTGATTTTTCTTCCCTTGGATTTTGGGGGAAAGGGTTGCAGGGTGTCTTGTGAAAATGTGTCCTGTGAAGCCCTTTGAGACTTTACCTGTGATTCAAGATGGTACACATTTAATTGAGCTGACATGACATAATTAAACAGGTGTAGATACGATTTGGGAGTTGTAAAGAGAGAGAGCAGAACAGAGATGGTATTGTAAGGTTCTGGTGAGTAGCTCTCTACTCCCGAGCGTCAGAAAGCTGTTTTCAATTGAGATGGACAAACCCTTTCCTTGTTGCTAATTTAATTTTGAAAGGCTTATATTAGCAAGTTCAAGAATGCAGAGCTTTTATTTTGTCTTCCTTCCTCACCCTGTTTTGAAATATATTCATATGTTATGTAACTGAAGACCCCGCTATATTGATGTATGGGCTGCCATAAAGTCATATTGAATTGTTCTCTTTTGCTCTCTCTCTCTCTCTCTCTCTCTCTCTCTCTCTCTCTCTCTCTCTCTCTCTCTCTCTCTCTCTCTCTATATCTCTCTCTCTCTCTCTCTCTCTCTCTCTCTCTCTCTCTCTCTCTCTCTCTCTCTCTCTCTCTCCCTCTCTCTCCCTCTCTCTCTCTCTCTCTCTCTCTCTCTCTCTCTCTCTCTCTCTCTCTCTCTCTCTCTCTCTCTGTCTCTCTCACACTCTCCATCTAATTCAGGAAGAGCAGCACAGTCCCAGACAGTGTTGCCATGACTTTGTTGGTTCGTAACAGGCCCAGCCCAGTGATCCAGGTTACAGTTAAACAGACTGAGACCGACCAGGGACTGATTGGAGTAGTGAGTGGATTATTGACAGATCGATTGGTTCATATTGATTTGTGAAGAACATGTTTACCATTTATGTAAATACTGTGTCTCTGTATTTCCCTCTGTTCAGGAATGTCCAAAGTCAGATGAGGTGAACGATACAGAAGGTAATGTTGTTTCACATAATTCATGTTTCACAACAAAGAATCTTTTGTATTGTAGACAGAACTGAAAGAGTGAGATTGTGTATTCATAGGTACAATAGGTTTTCTAATAATGTATATGGAATCATTTTTTGTACCCACTGGTGAATAATTGACAAACAACATCCATTGGTCATCGGCCCTTCATAGCAAGTAAACAAAAAGTCAGTCCTTTTAATACAGTCTACAGTTTGATCACAATGACAATGTTGAACCCAGTTTTACAGAGACAGAAATCATTAGTTCTCTTGCACTGAAAACATGCTGGTACATCCCCACTCACTCAGGCTGAAGTTAACCTGATTTGATTCTGCAACTTGGGAAATGATGATGGGCAGCTAGTGAACTACATGCTATTTCTGTCTGGGATTATTCTTGTCTCTTGATCTTCCTTCAGTTCAATGTGATTAATATTTAACCATGCAACACCAGTTGAGAGCAGAAAAATGGGGAGAAAAGAAAATAAGGTTTTCTGAATATTATATGTGGAACATTGAAACTCATAAGAGATTGATGCCCGTGATACTGTAGTGAACGAGACACACAACATAATTGCAGACCTTGTAGTCCCTCAGAACAGCGGGAAACGTATGCGCCAATTACATATAATAAACATATTACACCATGAAATGTATCGAGCTGTCTCAACAAAGCCTAGACTTTAAGCCAAACGATCTCAGTTTAGATTTGATCACAGACCAGGATGTCATTGATTTAATTAAAAGCCATTGATTAACGTGAGTGACAGCTTGAAAGCAGCCTGGGGAAACCGAATCAAATGCAACGCAGAAGGCCAAAGGCCCGTCTATAACCAGCCAGACTATTAATCCCCTTTTGATTTCTCTTTTGTTGGCATATCGGATTCCACCGACATTGGCCAATAGAGATCGGTAGTCTGTCTTTCCCTAATGGTCTCATATATAATGTAGTAGAGGGACGACTTCTTCTAACACACCGTAGCCGTAAATCTGCTCAGGGAATCAGCCACACAGCGGCTTGGAAGCTAGCTCCAGTAAACCATGTCTATTAAATATGTGACCTCATGCCCTTGTGATGAGTCACAGCAAGATCAGCTGTATTATCTCAAGAGTGCTCTGGATATATTGTCCTTGTCTTATCCATGTGGTGCAGTCGAGCAGATATACCCAATGTGTTTTATGGCTGGTAGTTCTACTGATATGGAATAAATGGTTTGCTGTTGATTATGTGGAATATGTGGGGATTATTGTGGCTCATGTCCTTTCTGAGAATCCAAGGCACTCTGCATAATCTGGTCTGCATGTAGTGACGCTTAAGCATTAGCAGAAGAGAATGAAGAACCGATGGAAGTGTTTTTGTATGGAACCTATTAAACGAATTGAAGAAAATAAGGCACACTGCTGAATCTTCCCCCTGTCCCGCCACGCAGGGCGTAATCAGAGCACGGCGGACGACCTACCAGAGGGGCGTGTGCAGCCCGGCCAGGAGCTCTCCCCGGAAGAACTGTCCAGCCCCAACCCGGACCAGGCCACCCCTCTGCTGCAGGCCCAGCAGAGGCCCTCTTCCCGGGCTGGGGGGGACGGCACCAGGCCCGGGTCGGCCGTCAGCGCGGAGAAACGGGACGCCTCTTCCAGGACCGGGTGTGGCGGCGGCGGCGGCGGCGGCGGCGGCGGCGGCGGCGGCGGCGGGACAGAGAGGGAGGAGGCGGACATCCAGAGCCCCCTGACCGGCACCGACCGGCTGCTGTCGGAGCGGAGCAGGGCGGCGGAGAAGGAGAGGACGACGGGGACGGAGCCGGAGAAGGGGGGCAATGTGGAGGAGGACGGGGGCGAGAGGGAGGCCGTGGATGAGGGGCTGCCCTCCTCCCACGGCGGCGGCAGCAGCAGCAGCAGCAGCAGCAGCAGTGGCAGCGTTGAGGGAGAAAGCGGCGAGGAGAGTGAGGGGCGCAAGGAGCCCTCCGACGCCAACAACAACACGGTGGACGAGCCCCGAGACCACCTGGGGGCTGTAGTCGACAGCACTCCCCAGACCCCCTCCGAGGTAGCCTACAGACAACCGTTTGTAGAACGCAACACATAAACGAAGCACTCGTTTTGAACCAGCCAGTGCTGGATATCACCCGACCCCGACCTTTGACCCCTGTAACGCCCCGGGCCTTGATGGCCTTGCTTTCCTGTCCCACCCCCGCAGTTCGAGGAGGCGGAGGAGGCCTACTGTTCGGACGAGATCGCCGTGGTGCTGGTGGACAACTCGGGCTCCGGGTCCGAGTCGGCGCCCCTGGACTCGCGCGACACGGTGAAGATCATCATCACCATGAGCTGCGACCCGCACACGGCCGCGCGGCTGGAGGAGAGCGTGAAGCAGAGCATCCTGGAGAGCACGCAGGTAGGAGGGGGCGGGGCCTCCACCTGCACCACCCTCTGGCCCTGCTACTGCGTAGAGGCTCTTAGGGAGATATGGACACCCGAGTTTTTGCGTTGTTGTGGGGTTTATGTTGAGGCTTCCGTGCCTGTTTGGCACAGTTGTTTCCGTTTATGTATAATAATTAAGTGTTATGGCTGTTCCAGCTGGATTGCTCTATGCATGCAGTTAATATTGATTAATTAATGGGTAATGTTTTCCTTTCTTTTGGGGCATTTTTTGTTTATTGAAAAAAATTGAGGCTTGATGATACATATATTTAATTTCTCTGTTTGGCCTAACCCGATAATATTACATTTGAGTGGATATTATGGATGTAAACGAAAATAAACATATATTTGAACATAATAATATATATATATATACAAACATATAAACCTAGACATATATTCAAAGCTATGACACAACACCAACGGTGGTTGTCCCCTGAGCACAGGCCCAGAAGGAGGCGGGGGAATGCCACATCAAGATCCCCGTCATCACCTTCGACTCCCTCGAGGAGGAGGGGCAGAGAGCGGGACAGGAAGGGGCGGAGTCAGACGAGGAGCCCTCGCCCAGACTCTCCCAGTCGACCGTCCACAGCGAGGAGTTCCACCTGTGCAGGGAGACCACCAGCTCTGAGTCCCCCGTGACGGAGGGCCCCCCCGGGCGCCAGCAGAGACCCCCGCCGCCCAGCCTGCGTCTGGGGGAGGCCAGCGACAACATGCTCAGCCCGCTGCTGACCAACGACAACAGCTCGTCGGGCGTGGATCTGCACTCCCACCACGACGACTCGGACCCCCCGGAGCTCACCGTGGACTCGGAGGGCTTCCTGAGGCTGCCCCCCGCGCTGGGTCGCTACGGGCCCGGGGGCAGGACACACGTCCGCGGCCTCAGCATGGACAGCGGGAAGGACGCCGTGCTGCTGTCGGAGCGGTCGCACAACGCAGTATGTACAGGGTGGGGCTGACCGGGAGGTACTGCTTACTGTGGACAGTGTGGGGCGGACTGGGTACTACCGCTTACTGTGTACAGTGTGGTTCTCACTGTGTACAGTGTGGCACTAACTCTGTGGTATGCTTTTATTGTGTAGCATGGCACTTGCAGTGTAGTACGCTATAACTGTTCAGTACGCTGTTACTGTTTAGTACGTCACTTACTGCACAGTTTGGCACTAACTGTGTTCTGTGTGAGACTTACTAGAACGCTATGACTGTGCAGTATGGCACTTACTTTGTACAGTACGGCACTCTGTTAATGTGTCAATTTCATGACCCATGCTTTCATCCTTCATCCGTTCATCCATTAACCCCTCCCCTTGCTGGCTTCCAGACGGTAATGACGAGTTCTAAATCGGACCTGGAGGCCAAGGAAGGCCAGCTCCCCAACGAGTCCAACTTCCTGGAGTTCGTGTCTCTTCTGGGGTCCCTGAGCAGAGAGGGCGGGGCCAGCGCCCAGGAGGAGGAGAGGACGCAGCAGAGAGGGGACACACACACTGCGGACCAGGGTGGGCGTCCACGGGGCGGGGGTAGCAGCTCCTTCTAATCAGCACGCCCATGATTAAAGCGGCATGTATCTTAGAATAAATATTAGGATTGGGAATTTCTCATGTGCTATTTTGGTTCACATTATAGGTCGAAGAAGTTAGATGAAATATCATTTTTTGATCACATCCCAATTCGGTTCACGTGCTAAGGCTGAGATTACAATTATTTAAATAAGGTGAACTTGATCTAACTTATTCATCGTAAAATATTTAATCGTGATTAATCGCATTAATGTCATAGTTAACTCTAATTAATCGCGATTAATCGCAAATTATTTTTCTATGCTAAATATCCCTTGATTTTTTTGTCCAATAATTCTTCTCATTTTAATTCTCTTATCAACATGGTGAAGTGCATCGGCTTGCCTTGTGCAAATGATTTTTTATTGATAACAACATTGGCATATACACTGATCAAAACAGGACGATACAAAAAAAGAGCCTATAGTGCAATTAAACGACTGCTTTGAACAAATATTAGGATTGGGAATTTCTCATGTGCTATTTTGGTTCACATTATAGGTCGAAGTTAGATGAAATATAATTTTTTGATCACATCCCAATTCGGTTCACATGCTAAGGCTGAGATTACAATTATTTAAATAAGGTGAACTTGATCTAACTGATTCATCGTCCTCCTATAAACACGCAAACGTCCATCCTTCATGCGCCGGTGCAGCCTGCAGCTTCCGTTGCAGACTGTGAGTGTGAATCCAAATTTGAAAGGAGTAAGTCCCATGTTTTAATACTTCTTCTCCTTCCCAGAGGATCCCAGTACATCCGCCAAACCAAGCGAGGCCTTTTCTGAGACCAAAGGAGAAAGCCAGCGCAGGAGACCCAACCCCCCCACCAGCCTGGCCACAGACACCCTGCACGCCATCCCCCCCACGCGCATCCCCATCGTCTCCCCCGACAGGTAAACACACAGTAGAGCTACGATGACAATGCTGTTAAGAGTTTATATCTAAACTCTAAATAATATGCGGCTTTTTGTAGTGTGTTTCGATGGCTATGCCCAAGGATGGCTTTAATGGAATGAGTTAGTGCCTTATTTGCACCCAGCCCCCAGACGGACCGGGAGAAGGATCCGGACTACGACTCCCTCCCGTCCCAGACCTCCCAGTCGGAGAGCTCCATGCTGCAGGTCATCTGCAGACCGGAGGCCACCAACAAGGAGGACGCGTACACCTTCCACACCGTGCACAGTACGTCTGAGTCCGACCGCTTGTTCCTGTGTGAAGGCATGTTGACATATGGGGCCCGATTTTAAAGGTCGGAAACGCAAGGGAGAAGCGCAAAACGGAGTTAGCTTTGTGGGCGGGTCTCTGGCGCTGTTGCTAATATACCGGCGGAAAATGACTCAAATCTAAAATGGGTTGGTCTGAAGTAGCCTAATGTGTTTTGGGCGTAACATGCATCAACCACTGAGAGCCCCATCTCCCATCCCCTTTAAGAGCCATTTAGCGCATTTGAAACTGACGAGTTGATATTTTGACAGCGCGTTTGCATTCTCCCCTGAGACAGTTGTATGACCACATGAATTTCAAACTTCAAATGGCTCGGTTTATGTCCAAATAATATGGCCTAATTCACACATGGATAGCGTTTTCTTCTACAACTTCTGAAGTCGTGATATCAATTTCAGCAAAGAAAACTTTACACATATATGTGCTAAAAGAAGATTTTGTTTTGGAAGGCTGGGATATACTTTGCTCGTTTATTATTGTTATTATTATTATTTTAACGCATGGCATAGCCTATTGCAGTGTTCATTCATGCAGCCCCTATGGATTTTTTTTCCACAATCCACATGCTATTTCTATGCAGTTTCACGTATATGAACAATCTTTGACATCATGTCAAAATAGCAAAACCAACTGCGCTATCCGCTAGTGCACTTAGACCAAGTATTCTTCGGTCAGTTGCGCAATTGCAAAATTGATCTGTAAGAGAGCTATATGTATCTTTTGCGCCGGAACACGCCTCTGCTTTCGCCGACACGCCTCGCAGGGCGCAAGTTTAGTGGCGCGAGTTTGCTGTGGGGGAAAATCTTCTTTGCGCTGGCTGCAAACTAGCAACGATGAATGCGTCGGTGAAGAAAGTCAATTGTGCTGGGTGCAAGATAGGGCCCATGGTCTGTTTAGACAACATAACAGGTCTTGTTGGAGATTGTTTGGTTGATTTTCTTGAGTTCATTCATCTCTGTTTTGGTTGAGATATGAAGCTCTATTTATATCCTTGGTCTATTTCTGTCCTAACCTGGCCGTCAAGAATGCAACAACACATTATTAGCATAAAGAGTTTAAAAATACTCAAATCATTGATCATCTTCTTTTGTGTCAGTTTTGTACTTTGGTATCAGTTTGCTTTGAGCTGCATGAAACATAATAAGCTCTGTTTATGTGTGTGTGTGTGTGTGTGTGTGTGTGTGTGTGTGTGTGTGTGTGTGTGTGTGTGTGTGTGTGTGTGTGTGTGTGTGTGTGTGTGTGTGTGTGTGTGTGTGTGTGTGTGTGTTACCAGGGGACCGGCCCCGTAAGCTCTATGCAGAGAGGGCCCTCAACCTGCCCCTCGGGGCGGAGCTCATCACCGGCAATATGTGGTACTGCTGGAGCGTCGACCTCCTTCTTCCTCCTCCTTCTCCTCCTTATCCTTCAAATCCTCCTCTTCCTCCTCCTCATCTTCCTCCTTCTCCCTCCCCCTTCTCCTCCTTATCCTTCAACTCCTCTTCTTCCTCCTTCTCCTCCCCCTTCTCTTCTTCATCCTCCTCTATGTATACGACACTGTGTACAACACTCTCCTCCATTCTCCTTCAACCTCCTTCCTTCGCTTCCCTACTGCTCCACCCGCTTCTATTTATCCTCCTCCTCCTCCTCCTCCTCCTCCTCCTCCTCCTCCTCCTCCTCCTCCTCCACTGCGTATTACACAGCACTCTCCTTCCTTCTCCCCCTGCTCCCTTTCCTGACCATTTCCTTTATTTAATAAAAAATGTTTATGCCACCTGAACTGAGTTTAATTATCTGCCTGTTATTATATTCTGCTACCTCAATCCAGCACATGAATTTGCATGAATAAATATTTGCATAATATTTGCATAATACTGTATTCTGTGGACTTTATACCAATATTCAACACACCAATGCGTGTGTGTGTTTATCTGTGTGTGCGTGATTCTGATTGCATGTGTGTGTTTTGTTTGTGTGTGTGTGTGGGGGTCCAGTGACCTGCTATCGACCTCCTCAAACTCCGAGGGTCAGGACGGCCTAGTGGGGGGCCACATGGAGGGCCCGTTCCAGCGACGCATCATCCCTGCACACCGACTACGACCCCGCAGAACCCACCCAGAGATCTTCCAGGTACCGACCCCCCACATAAAACTGTTGTGGCGGGCTGTTCTGTCTCTCCTCTCCCCTTTACTGGATCTATCTTTGGTGTTGTGATGTGCTTTGCATTTTCCCCCTGTTTTTCCCCTCTGTTTGCCCTTTCTTTTATCCCGGGCTGGACTCTACTCTGTCGTGTTATAATTTGGTTTGTTATGTCCTTTTTCTCTTCTCTTATCTCATCATGGCTTTGCTCCTATTTTTCTCCTCTCTTCCTCTCCTGTCCGTTCCTTAGCTATATATCATCTCCCCTCTCCTGTCCTCTCGCTGTATTTCCTCTCCTCTGCTCTCTTGTTTCCTCTTCTCTCCTCCTCTCGTGTAACCGAGAGCCAGAGAGCAGTTGGCTTCGATGGCAACTATTTAAATGGTATTGATGCAAATCAGTGGTGCGCAATCACCTCACTCTATCACTGTAATGAACTGTCCCTTCTCATGGTCCGCGGATACAGGCTCCAGAGCTACCCATTTTTTTTGGACATAGCAGAGTTTAGCTGCAATGAAGCGAACAGCAATGGCCTGAGTCAGGCGGGATCCTAACCCCTTACACTGTTTCGCACAACTAACGATTGAAATCAGGCTTCAAACAACAGTATGCTTAGACATGTGTGAATCAAAGCGGCTTTGCCGGCCTCACTTTAAGTCATGATAAATCTGGAGGATTCTGACAAATGTATGTTAATGCTGATAATTTCTTTAATAGGCAGAGAATCTTATTTGTGTGAGCAACACTTTGTGTGTGAAACACCATGTGTTTTTGTGTGTGTGTGTGTGTGTGTGTGTGTGTGTGTGTGTGTGTGTGTGTGTGTGTGTGTGTGTGTGTGTGTGTGTGTGTGTGTGTGTGTGTGTGTGTGTGTGTATGTGTGCGTATGTGTGTGTCCTGCCAGGAGGAAGACTCTCTGGACGAGTCTTCAGAAACATCCACGCAAGAGAGACCGACCAGGAAGCTGTACTACAAGCTCAGACTGTTTCCTGGGAAGTGGGTCAACATCCTGTATGACCGACTGACCCTGCTCGCGCTGTTGGACAGGTGTGTGTGTGTGTGCGTGTGATTGTGTGTGTGGGTGTGTGCGTGTGTGTGTGTGTGCGTGCACACGCGTGTGTCTGTGTGTGCGTGTGTGTGTGCGTGCGTGCATGCGTGTTTGTGTGTGTGCGAGTGAGTGTGTGTGACGCAGTGATAATATTGAGCCGCAACTATCGACCATTTATATCCATTCATCATTCAGTCCACAATGAGACGTAAATAATGGCAAATGCCCATCAAGCCTCGGGCCAAGGGAAGTTTAGAATTTCCTCGCTTTGTCTGTCAAGCAGCCAAGAGGAGAAAAACTAAATTATTGATTTCATCAAACAGGAAAATTATTTCAAATATTGAACATTTCTGCAGCGCTAGGCAAGGAATGTTAGGTATCTGTAATGGGATTATTGACCTAAACAATCATTTATACATTGATTATTATGTGTGTGTGTGTGTGTGTGTGTCTGTGCATGTGTGTGTGTGCGTGTGTGTGTGTGTGTGTGTGTGTGTGTGTGAGTGTGTGTGTGTGTGTTGGTGTGTTTGCATGCACATATTTGGATTTCTGCACATCAAACGCAGCAAACGTTCTGTTCTTTTCTTAAATGGATTCTTAACATCAACAATTAATTGATATATCAAAATGATGTGTTGATTAATGGATTAACCACAACCGCTAAACCCCCACACCACTGCTGGTCGTAGGAACCAGGAAGTTCTGGAGAACCTGGTGGCCATCTTCATGGGCTTCCTGGTGTCATTCCTGGGCTTCCTGCTCTTGAACCGGGGCTGCTTCCAAGACTTCTGGGTATTCCAGTTCTGTCTGGTCATCGCCAGCTGCCAGTACTCATTACTCAAGGTGAGGAGACCACTTCATAGTTCTGCCCTGCTGAGCTCCATCCCTGACTCCCTCCCTGCAGTGTTGGGTGGATTGGGCCAGATATCCCTTCTAATCTGGCAACCCTGGCTGCAGCGCACTGCAGCCAGGATTGCCAAATTCGGTGGGATATCCGGCCCAACCTGGCAACACTGCCTCCCAACACTCTGTTAGGAGACCATCCCCTCATGGACTGCGGTGATCATTTCCTCATCTCCCCTCGGTTGTAAATTCGGCAACTTTAGAAGGCGACAGCATCCCTACACCATACTGCTGACTCTGAGCAGCTGATTCAGCCTTTGCTGCTGGAATCTTTTTTGCGGCACAACGATAATCGCTCAAGGGATTCTAATAAAACTCTGCATCGAGCGTTGCCATTAGTGATGGTCGACGCAGCACTGCCATCTGTTGTGAAATCCCTGTCTGGTGTGGCTCGCGCTCATTGGTTGTGAGTGAGTTATTTTCAGGTTAAGTGGGGATTCATAATCTGTGTGTCTCTGTCTGTTGTCCTTTTCAGAGTGTTCAACCCGACGCGGCCTCGCCCACGCATGTGAGTTGGTCTGTGCTGGGGAAGTGATTGGCATCACATGTCTCTTTAGGTCACACGGATCTCTGTTATGTAATCATGTATGGGATTGAAAATATACTGTATGTGATATGTCTGTGTTCTGCGTTGTCCACGCACAATCATGGGCATGTTTGTGTTTGTGTGTGTCTATGTGTGCGTGCGTTGTTTTTTGTGTTTGTGTTTGTGTCTGCCTGTGCGTCTATCTTTACACGTGCGCGTCTATATGTGTGTGGTCTCCAGGGCCACAACCAGCTGGTGGCCTACAGCCGGGCGGCCTACTTCTGCCTGTTCTGCTCTCTGATCTGGCTGCTGGAGCAGGTGCTGCAGACCAAGGACCTGCCTGTCTCCACGCTATACGGGGTCACCATCGCCTGCCACGACGCCCTGCACCTCCTCAGAGACCTGCTCCTGGGTACGGTCAGCCACCGTGGAGAACGCGCGTGTGTGTGTGTGTGCGCCTGTGTGTGCGTGTGTGTTTGTGTCTGTGTGTGTGTCTTTGTGTTTGTGTGCACGCATGTTTGCGTGTGTTTGTGTGTGTGTGTGTCTTTGTGTTTGTGTGCATGCATGTGTGTGTGTGTGTGTGTGTATGTGTGTTTGCGTGTCTTTGTGTTTGTGTGCATGCATGTGTGTGTGTGTGTGTGTGTATATGTGTGTTTGCGTGAAACCTGTGAACACAGACGCCCATGTGACAATCGACGTCCAGCTTTGTTATGATGTATTCATGGTTGGAGAGGAGATATATTGGATGCAATTCAGAGGTTAACAAGGGATTTGATCTATTGATATATCAATGACACCTGGACCATTTTCCCATAGGTGTCGTCGTAGGAAAAGCACAGGTGTCACTCATAACACTAATTATGGGCCTCCTCTTTTGGTGTGATGAGCGACGGCCTTTTTTCGACCTATCACGACCCCTCTGTGAAACGAGCACTGTCTGTGAAAGCTTCCGGATGCTTTCCACCAAAGACAACAAGACCTCTCTGATCTCCGCTCTGTCCCCCAGGGATCACCTACTGCTTCCCCATCACCTTCCTGGTGGGCCTGCTGCCCCAGGTCAACACCTTCACCATCTACCTGCTGGAGCAGATCGACATGCACTTCTTCGGAGGAACAGGTGAGCCCCGCTCATCATGTGACCAATCACATGGCTTTAACCCACCTTTCACACCTGTGTATTTAGACCACAGAATGGTTGAATACTTCATTCTGATTGTTCGATATCATTCCACGGGTGTGCATTATTTTCGATAACCGGACGTCTCCTCCTTTTAAACGTTTCAAGTCATTGCGCTACAAGCTAACAGTAACATCAACGGCCATGTAGAGCCACTGACTGGATGTTTCCATGACAACGCACTACATTAGGCTGAAAGGGCCGCAGAAGAGTTTCATTATAGCTGAGGAATTCGATAAAAAAATCCTAAGTGTTTGCTGAATGTACCGAAATACGATACATTCACTCATCTGTGGGGAGCAGGCTCTGCTTTGCCTCGGCAGTGTCTCCGACCCCATCATACAAGATTTACTTATAACAGGACTCTTTTACATATTGAATGGGTATATCCATATATATATAATCGATATTTATTTTAAGCATATTTTTGTTGTCAGTGTTAAAAAGGGATTTTTCGTTGCATGCTGCCTCTTGGCAGCATTCGTCAAGGTTACATAAGAAGCAGCCAACATATACACACTATATATTAACGCTATAAATCAGACGGTGTTCTGTGTTTCTTTGTGTTCCCCAGCTGCCACAGGCCTCCACTCTGCAATATACAGTATCCTACGCAGTCTGGTAGCGCTGTCACTGCTCTATGGATTCTGCTTCGGAGCCCTCAAGGTAAGAAACTAATAGAGTTGCTGTTGAATGAGCCAGGGCTCTATAAGTCTCCCATCTCCTCTCCTCTCCTATCCTCTCCTCTCCACTCACCACCTCTCCTCCTGCCTCTCTCTGTCCTCTCCCTTCCCCCTCCCCCTATCTTCTCTCCGCACCCCTCTCTACTCTCTCCTCTGTCCTCTTCTCTTCCCTCTCCCCTCTCTCCTCCGGTCCACTCTCCCCTCTGCATGTTGAATCTGTGTGTGCAGCCTGGGCTGCAGGCTGTACTGGGGACAGAGAGGAGAATGGAGGCTCTGTTATAAATAGCCTGCGAGCCACTCTACTGACTGATGGAGGGAAGAAAGCGCGGGCTGTGACAGTGCTGTTATTCGTCCTTACTAAATGACTAGGAAGAGGCAGCAGCCTGGGGTGTGTGTGTGCGTGTGTTTCTGTGTGTGTTTGTGTGTGTGTGTTTGTGTTTGTGTGTGATTGTGGGGGTGTGGTGTTAACTGACAAGCACCGACAGGAAGGACAGGATCACAGGATGATACTTATAGATACACAGTCCTACACGTCTTGCTTTAAAAGAATTATAGGGAGATGATATTACACACAGGTGATATCTGGAACAGACTAATACAGGTGTTTGCACAATTTGTATTACTAAAAATATTCAGTGGTACATGGTGATTGTGTGCATGTGTTTGTGTGTTTGTGTGTGTTTTCAGGAGCCATGGGATGAGCAGCACACCCCTGCTCTGTTCTCTGGATTCTGTGGCCTCCTGGTGGTGTTCTCATACCATCTGAGCAGACAGAGCAGCAACCCCTCCACCTTACTGTAAGTACCACCAACAAGACAGGAACACACAACAATTCTGTGGAATTTTGTTTTGATTTTACTGTGACAATACTCTCTCTCTCTCTCTCTCTCTCTCTCTCTCTCTCTCTCTCTCTCTCTCTCTCTCTCTCTCTCTCTTTCTCTCTCTCTCTCTATATATATACATATATATATATATATATATATATATATATATATATATATATATACATTGCTGTGTAAGTTAGAATTGATGACGAGTCACACCCATTGCAAGTCTGCGTTTTGTGTATGCGCGTGTGGAAAGAGGAAAGAGCGATTTTACGATAGGCAGACATTCAAGTATAAAACATGTGGACGTTTCATCACTGTGGTTTCCAGATCGCTGATCAAGTCGAAGCTAGTTCCGGGGCTGGTGGACAACGAGGAAGATGAAGAGGTGGAGTCACACATCAAAGACCCCCTGCCGGAAAAGCTGCAGAACTCGATGGTTAATAATATGCTATGGAAATGTGTAGAAACAGTGGTCCAAAACTGAATTTGAATGACTAACCAAAAGACAGACCAAATAAAGGTTTTAATGGATACAAATAATGAGCCAGGGATGAATGATTGGCACTCTGTAATCGTTGATCAAGTGTTTTCTCCTGTGGTCTTCAGAAAGAGATCCTCATGTCAGACATCGTGGTCTGCTCCGTGGCCTACATCCTGACCTTTGCCCTCACCGCCAGCACGGTCTTCCTCTCCCTGAAGGTGAACTTCCTGCCTTCATCCCTAACTGCTTTATTTTTATAGCGGACATTGGCACGGTCACGTGACTCCTTGGCCCTGAGGAAGACTACTGTTATTACATAGTTATGAAACGTAACAGACGTGCATACATAGACGCAAACACAAAAAACGATTCGTAACCTAAAAAACAACTTGGATGCCCAACAAACAAGATGAACTCCCACTAGAATATCGAGCTGAGCACTCACACCTTGTCCCTTGTCACAGAATAACGTATTCATCCGTGTTACCATTGAAAATCATCACATGGTTGACTCTAGCGTTGTTTCTGTGGCCCGCAGCCCTTTGTGACCATCGTGCTGTACGCGCTGGCCGGGACGGTGGGGCTGGTCACCCACTACCTCATCCCCCAGCTGAGGAAGCACCACCCCTGGCTGTGGCTGTCCCACCCTGTCCTCAAGACCAAGGAGTTCCACCAGTTTGAGCCCAGAGGTCAGCCGGCAGCAGGGGACGCCATGACACTCACATGACCTTCACTACACGCTCCGCCAGAGCCGCCATCACACACTGATCTGACGGTGGTTCAGGCATTTAGCTATTTTGTTGCCGATAAGAAAAAAACGTTCTCTTTCAAAACTCGAAATATAAAACCTAGAAACTTGTAAATATGGTGAACAGGTCAGAATCATTGCTTCTAACATACTTGCTACCTAAATCAGGTCAAATATCATTCATGGCTATTAAGGATAAATAATGATAATATAATAGGCAAAAATAAAATGATATAATTAGCCTGTTGTTGTTGACAACAACTCTCATTGAGAAGGACAACAAAGTGCAGTGACTAGTGATGCTCAGGGTCTCTGCTCCCCCCAGAGGACGCGGTGCTGATGTGGTTCGAGCGGCTGTACGTGGGCCTGCTGTGCTTCGAGAAGTACGTGGTGTACCCCGCCATCGTGCTGAGCGCCCTCACCAACGACGGCTTCTCCCTCAGCCACCGCAAGAGGCTGGGCATCCAGTGAGTGGGAAGGAACAGAAACACACACACATGCACACATGCACGCACAAGCGCACACATGAGGTATATTTTTGGTAACGTTTGCTTCTAAACGACGAGAGTTGGGAGTGTGAGTGTGTGTGTCCGTGTGTTTGTGTGTGTGTGCCTGTGTGTGTGTGTGGGCGTGTGTGTGTGTGTGTGTGCTACTGTCTAACCGTGTGTGTGCTGCTGTCCGACCAATGTGTGTGTGTGTGTGTGCGTGTTTCTGTGTGTGTGTGTGTGTGCGCGTTTCTGTCTGACCTGTGTGTGTGTTTCTGTCTGACGCATGTGTGTGTTGCTGTCTGACCCGTGTCTGTGCTGCTGCCTGACCCATGCGTGTGTGTGTGCTGCTGTCTGACCGTGTGGTGTGTGTGTGGGTGTGTGTGTGCGTGTGTGTGTATGTGTGTGTGTGCGTGCTGCTGTCTGACCCGTGTGGTATGTGTGCTGCTTTCTGACCATGTGTGTTCCCCTCCCCAGCGGCGATGTCCTCCTCACCACGGTGGCCGGGCTGAAGCTCCTGCGCTCGTCCTTCTGCGACCCCAGCTTCCAGTTCCTCACCCTGCTCTTCACGCTCATCTTCTTCCACTTCGACTGCCCACGCGCCTCCGAGAGCTTCCTGCTCGACTTCTTCCTCATGTCCATCATCTTCCACAAGGTGCGGGCTGGGAGGGGCTGGGTCGAAGGGCTGGTTTCACAATATGTTTAATCGGGACATGTACTGGGACATGTACTGGGACATGTACTGGGATGTGGGTTGTTTTGAATTGGCAAATCAAATCCACAATTCTACTGCGGAATATAGGAATTTTATTGAATTTATATAGATATTTTATTTTAAAATCTATATACAATCAAAACAGATTTTCAGCACTTAGTGGTGTTTCCCTAAGAACCATTTAAAACATACATTTTAGGGACAATCTCACTCAAAAAATGTATAAGATCAGTCCGGTCGAGTCTGGCAGAGATACGACCAGAAAATATAAATATATGAAAAAGTGAAATATGGAAACTGATCTAATAATATTTTGTGCATTAGAGGGAACGTCTCTTATCTCCCCTCCAAAGAGGACAAAACATTGAAACAGGCAAATACTTATCATAAAACACCACCTTCACGCGTGTGTGTGTCCTACAACCACACCTCTGGGGACAGAGGAATGCACTGTTCACCGTTTAGCTGCTGTTTTATATATGCTTACACGGTGCAACGTTTTCCCCGTGGACTCTTCGCTCCACGTGTGAGGAGGAGAGGACTGAGAGGTGGTGGAGGCGGTGTGTGTGTGTGTGTGTGTGTGTGTGTGTGTGTGTGTGAGGAGATGACTGAGTGGTGTTGGAGGCAGTGTGTGTGTGTGTGTGTGTGTGTGTGTGTGTGTATGTGTGAGGAGAGGACTGAAAGGTGATGGAGGCGGTATGTTTGCGTGGTGTGTGTGTGTGTGTGTGTGTGTGTGTGTGTGTGTGTGAGGAGAGGACTGAGAGGTGGTGGAGGCGGTGTGTGTGTGTGTGTGTGTGTGTGTGTGTGTGTGTGTGTGTGTGTGTGTGTGTGTGTGTGTGTGTGTGTGAGGAGATGACTGAGTGGTGTTGGAGGCAGTGTGTGTGTGTGTGTGAGTGTGTGTGTGTGTGTGTGTGTGTGTGTGTGTGTGTGTGTGTGTGTGTGTGTATGTGAGAGGAGAGGACTGAAAGGTGATGGAGGCGGTGTGTTTGCGTGGTGTGTCTGTGTGTGTGTGTGTGTGTGTGAGGAGAGGACTGAGAGGTGGTGGAGGCGGTGTGTGTGTGTTTGTGTGTTTGTGTGTGTGTGTGTGTGTGTGTGTGTGTGTGTGTGTGTGTGTGTGTGTGTGTGTGTGTGTGTGTGTGTGTGTGTGTATGTGTGAGGAGAGGACTGAGAGGTGGTGTTAGATGGCTGACGGTGTGTGTGTGTGTCTGTGTGTGTCTGTGTGTGTCTGTGTGTGTCTGTGTGTGTGTGTGTGTCCAGATGCGGGAGCTGCTCCTGAAGCTGCACTTCATCCTGGTGTACATGGCCCCCTGGCAGATCGCGTGGGGCAGCGCCTTCCACGCCTTCGCCCAGCCCTTCGCCGTGCCCCGTATCCTTCCTACGCCCTGTTGGTGTGTGCGTGTGTGTGTCTGTGTATGTGTGTGTGTGTATCTGGTGTGTGTGTTGCTTTCTGGTGCCCATATGTGTTTGTGTGATAGGTCTGTGCGTGTGTTTGAAATTGTTGGTTAATCCGTTGACTTAATCTTTGTAGGTGTGTGTGTCTTTGTGTTATTTCCTGGTACCCAAATGTGTGTGTTTCTTTGCGTGTGTGTGTGTGTTTGCTTGTGTGTGGTGTGTGCACAAGGTAACCGTCAATCTCTCAATTGTAACCATAGCAACCATCCGGGTTGAGTCAGGCTGAGCTACTCGTGGCCACCGCACGGGAGTGAACCAGCCCCTAGGGTGGGGAGGCGATGGTGACAACACACACCAGAGCCTCTATCGTACGCTCTGACCCTTGTGAGCTTCCTTTACCCCGCCACCCAGACTCCGCCATGTTGCTGCTGCAGACACTCCTGACCACCATCTTCTACACGCCCCTCTCCCCCTTCCTGGGCAGCGCCATCTTCATCTCCTCCTACCCCCGGCCCGTCAAGTTCTGGGAGCGTAACTACAAGTAATTTCCCCCCGGCACACGACACGACGCGACACGACCATCAGTGTGTTCAGACCGCCGTGCTGCGCTCAAGGCGCTCCTGTCTGTCTTGTCGTCGTGCGTGTTGTGGTCGTTTTGGTTTTCCCTGCCTGGTCGCAGCAAGGGGGTCACACATTACATCACAAGGAGCACCCCCCAACAAGGGTGCAACAAAAGACGTTTAGTCCCGAAGCACGCACGCGAAGTGAACGTCTGCGTTCCAAATTGTCATGCGGTTGTCTGGTCGCCATGTTGGCTGATGATCTGTTGTAGGTGATCAGCTCCTCCCCAGACCCATATCTTGCTGTCTCGTTGGCTGTAAGGTGTCGCTTCTGTTTTGGCTGGTCCCCACACCTTTCAAACCACAGGGTTTGCGGATGCCCTGAGGTCACGGCGTTGGATCAGATCACACTTTAGGAGCATCGCCGACAGCGAGCTGCCTCTGAGCTGTGGCTTCTGGCTGCAGTTTCTAAAGATTGTCAGCGAGCGGAATCGTGTCGTGTGAACTCAGCATAAGGGGGAATGGGGCGCCCTGTGTTAATGTGTGCTTGGATGGAAAAGAGGGAGAGGAAGGGATAGGGGTGAAGGGGAGTTTGAAGATAAAGAAACACGAGTAGTGGAAATAGCATGAAAAGCACTGAAATGAGATTTAAAGACTGTTGTCCCTTTCCCTCTCTTTCTTACTCTCTCTCTGTTCCTCTCTCTCTCTCTCTCTCTCTCTCTCTCTCTCTCTCTCTCTCTCTCTCTCTCTCTCTCTCTCTCTCTCTCTCTCTCTTTCTCTCTGTTGGAGGGAACCACACACTCACACACTACTCTGAACCCTTTCAAACCCACCACATTCCCTTTACTTATTCATGGACAATAACTGAAGTCTCTCCACTCTCCCACTCTAAGGACCAGTCCCTCCCAGTCCTCCGGCATTAGCTCTGTTCATGTTCATGTTATGTTGCGTGTGAGAAACCCAACATGACACGTGAAAACTCCCAACAAGAGCAGCCTGTGTTTGTATTTACAACATGACACACCAACGCAGACTATTAATCATGTTATTTTTCTACTATGGGAATTCAGGAAGTCAGTGCAAAATCATTGTCACTCCGCGCCAGAAAGGCATGCTGATCCCCTTTGATGTCTCTTGGCACGTGTTGCAGTATTTACAGAGTAATGCAGTGTTCACTGAACTGTTTTGGCCTCAACAGTGTTTTGGTATTTGAACCCAGCAGCAGCTAGTGCCAAAACCACGAGACAGCACTAGCGCTGCCAAGTCCCAACAAAATGAGTGCTTTGTTTTCAGTTCCTTAGGAGCATATTAAGCATATTTAGTTTCTTAATACTGCTCAAACTCTGACTGGAAGAAACCCTGTTAATATAACGTCGGTCTGCTGCTTCTAATTTTAGGTTTTTTGGTTTGTAATTTTCTCTATTTTTAGATCAATTGCAGCAGAAAACCTACTTTGTACTTTTCATTTTGAATCTTGGCCTGTACTGGCCCCTGATCCCATTGCTCTGGAAGGATTCTGTGATTCTGTGTGTGACTTTGTTGTCCAGTATAATAAAGTGACTCCTCTCCCCATCTTCCCCTGCAGCACCAAGCGCATCGACAACTCCAACAGCCGGCTGGTGTCCCAGGTGGATAAGGAGACAGGTACTGTACACACACGTGCACTCTGGGTCACCCTTGGACGTCAGATCCGTACCTTATATAACCCTATGCACCATTTTATTTGTAATGAAAAAATATATGTAGATATTGTAGCAAGCAAATATTGTCCATGCTACATGCCACCTGGCTTTTACTGGGCTTCGCCAGATAAGGACGAAGGGGGGGGGGGGGGGGGGGGGGGTGTGGCTGGTTTAACCTGTGCTCACTGACTCAATGTGCATCAAGAGTGCAGGGTGAGGCTGCTTAATCAAGCCCTCATCCACGGACTCTCCCAAACAAAAACAAAAACAAAAATAAAATAATATATTATATATATGTATATATTTCTTTATTTTAATTAAAAAGATGAAGTAAATAAGCTCTAGGTTGGCCTCCGTGGTGATGTGAGCCCTGTCTGAACCGTTGTCCGTGCCTCCCAGGCTGTGACGACAACAACCTGAACTCCATCTTCTACGAGTACCTGACGCGCTCGCTGCAGCACTCGCTGTGCGGGGACCTCCTGCTGGGCCGCTGGGGGAACTGCAGCGCGGGGGACTGCTTCATCCTGGCCTCCGACTACCTCAACGCCCTGGTGCACCTCATCGAGATCGGCAACGGCCTGGTCACCTTCCAGCTGCGGGGCCTGGAGTTCAGAGGTGAGGGCGGGTCACACTGGGGACGGGCAGCGGCAGCAATCGTCTCGCCGTGTGACAGGACGTCTGTGTCTGAGGACCAATGCCATGTGCACTGGGATTACGATTTCTGTCATGCAATATAACATTTTTGTTGAACACTTTCTGGCCTTCAACAAATTTGCTTCACACTGCTGTTCAGCATTCCACTGAGCCGTTTTCTTTTTTTAAATGACGACAATTGACGACAAGCAAATACAGTATAGCGCCCTCTGTAGAACGTAACCATTATTTAACATCCTATAAGATAACATTGACATTTCTTGCTTAAATTAGTGTTTCAGTTTATTTTGTCATTAATTGCAGAAGGAAAGAATCACGATTACCCCCATGTATCGATTGTTTCCCCCATTTCTCATATAGAAAATGATTGACCAAACTT
>NC_044062.1:19691151-19708651 GCF_902167405.1 Gadus morhua | reverse complement strand
CTGACCAGGGACTTTATTTGATTTACTGTGTGCAGATCTTTTAAGTGTACACACATGGATGGTATGCGAAAAAGGAAGTGCCGAAAAAAGGGTACCAACTAATTTGTTTCGGCGCCACCAAATGAAAAGATTAGTCGAAAATGTTAGTGTTTGAGCCCAGCCGGGATAGCGACCACACATCCTGCGAGTCTGAGACGTTTCCCTGGTTACCGTCAATGCAGCACAACACTGTATTTGAACCAAATGAACAAAATAATACATGTACGCCATGTACGATTGTATGGTTTGTATCATTGTATCATATGTATCGTTTGGTTCTTTGCTGGGTATACGTGACCCGTCTCGCCTGGGATCCCACTCCTACTCCTGATCATGGCGTGCCCCCCCCCCCCCCCCCTTCCCCCCAGGACCACTTCACCTGCCTGGAGGAGACGGAGGAGGCGTCGGTGCTGTACGACGCCATCACCACCTACCGCAGCAGCCTGGTGATCTGCCACGAGAGCGACCCGGCGTGGCGCGAGGCGGTGCTGTCCAGCCGCGACACGCTGCTCACGCTGCGCCACATGATGGACGAGGGCGCCGACGAGTACAAGGTCATCATGCTGTACAAGCGCCACCTCAGCTTCAAGGTCATCAAGGTGAGCCCGCGGCGCCTGGCGGCGGCCGGATGGGCCGTCCGTCCCCTGATACTGAGGGAAAGGCTTGTGGCTCCCCCGATTGGTTCTGGGATTTCGTCTCGCATGTCAATCATAGACGTGGAATCCAACGCCCCTCAGTGGCGGAGACACATAGGGAGGGAGGAGAGAGGGAGGGACTCTTTTTGGGTCACATCTCAAATGTCCCTTAGAGCAATTTTAAGCATTAACATAAACCTAGAGTTATAAACCTAGAATTGAAGTTACTCGAGCTGTGTGTGTGTGTGTGTTGGTGTGTGTGCGTGTGTGCGCGTGTGTGCGTGTGTGCGTGTGTGCGTGTGTGTGTGTGTGTGTGTGTGTGTGTGTGTGTGTGTGTGTGTGTGTGTGTGTCTGTGGGGATTCAGAAAAAAAAGGAAGACTCAGTCACCAGTTTCCACAGTGATGTGTTACATGTCCTTGCTTTTTATTCAGTTCTGAAAGTGTTCAGATTAATTTATTGATTTACCAAACATTTTCGGCGGCAGTATGTTTGTGTCCATGCCTGTACTGGATGTTGTGTCTGTATAATGATGGAGGGGCTACCCGTTGTGTGGCATTACTGATAAAGCCGATGAGCAGACGGCCTGTTGAATCATTGAACATGCAGGTCTCTCTGATTTGACCACACCAGAGGGGGGTGCTTGTGAGTCATCGCTGAGGAGACGATGGTTATGGAATTATTCTATTATATATCTATATACGACAAGACTGTGGTGAAGGAGAAGTTAAAAAAACGTAAGGAGTTCAGAAAGTACAAATATAGCATGACGTTAACTGACCACGTTAACAAGTGGTTAACAATGAACACATTTTTATTAAAATTGTCTTATTTTTAATAAAAGTAAGAATTTTGGGTCACAACTCCCCAACCTCCCCTTTTTGGGGACTCTCCACCCCTCTCCTCTCCTTTCCTCTCTCCTCTCCTCTTCACCCCCTCTCCTCCCCTCCCCCCTCCCCCCCTATAGATCAACAAGGAGTGTGTGCGTGGCCTGTGGGCGGGACAGCAGCAGGAGCTGGTCTTCCTGCGAAACAGGAACCCAGAGAGAGGAAGCATCCAGAACTCCAAGCAGGCACTGAGGAACATGGTGAACTCGTCCTGCGACCAGCCCCTGGGCTACCCCATGTAGGTGCAGCCACCACCTCGCCCCCCGCAACCCCCACATGAGCAGGGAGAAACTGGGCACACGTCACAGGGATCGGATAGAACGCAGTATGGTACACATCATGTTGGGCATTATGGTGAAAAGATTGGTTCGTTTTAATGTCTCTATTTTGAAGGCGCAATTGAGGCATAACCTGTACAACATTCATGGCAACCACAATGATTGACGTGGTTTTAAAAAAAACCTTTCCATTCAATGGTATCCATGTGCTTGCCCAGTCGAGATCATCTTAGGTTTGTTAACAAGAACAACAGGAATTTTGCACATTTTAACTGGAATTAAAGTTTAATAGTGGAAGGATATAACGTCAAATTGTGATTTTTATACGTTTTCTCAATTCCATATGGTATTGCATGTATGGTTCATAACAGCACAGAGACCCTGTCTTTCGGGCGACGCGCTGCTCAGGAGGTAGAGCAGGTTGACCGGTACGGGGGTGTCCCTGATCAAGGCGCCTCACCCTTACTGCTCCCGACGAGCTGGCTGTCGCCTCACATGGCTGACACCGCGGTCTGTGTGTGAATGTATTCATGAAGGGGTGAAGGTCAGGCAATGACGTGAAGCACTTTGAGTGGCCACTGGTTAGGAAAGCGCTGTATAAATGCAGCCCAGTGACCATTGACCAGTGAATGTCTCTCAGTGGGGATACGTTACAGCGTGGCTGATGTCTAAATATCTCCTGCCTCAGGTATGTGTCGCCGCTGACCACGTCGTACGCAGGCACCCACCGCACGCTGCGCACCATCGGGGGAGGGGCCCTCACCATGGACGCCATCCGCTCCTGGCTCTGCTCCAAGTGGCTCCGGTCAGTCCCACCTCTTATCATCATATTCATCACAATCAGTCTGTTCTCCTGTTCTCCATACTTCCTGGTAACCACCCCCCTTGTTATCCCTCTTTCCTAAATAACATCCACACACTATGTTTAATGTATGTGTCTGTGTGTGTGTTTAGCGCATTAGTAACACAAGCACACTCCCGTCAGCTCTTAGGAGATGATCTTTGCCTTCCCATTAGAACACTGCGCTAATCCTCCTGATTGTCCTTGAGCCCTAAGTGTCTTGATTGAGTAGACAGGCCTAAGCACACGGGGAGGGAGAGGGTCACGTAAACCTGTTAGGCTGCTAACTCCCTCAGCCCCACGCACAAACAACCATGAACACATACACCACACACACACACACACACACACACACACACACACACACACACACACACACACACACACACACACACACACACACACACACACACACTCACACACACAAACACATACACACACACATCCCAGACCACAAGTAAGCATACACGCACAAAACCAAACACACACGCTGCTGTGTCCCCCGAACGAGGACACAGAGACTTTTACCGCTTTATATGCATACATTTAATTTGTTGGTCTGTGTGTATCTCTGTGGATGTATGCGTGTGCTTGTGCGTGTGTGTATGTGCGTGTGTGTGTGTATGTGTGAGGGTTTCTTTGTATGTGTGTGTCTGCAAATGCTTTTGTGTGTGTATGTGTTTCTGTTTGTGCGTGTTTTTGGGTGTTTGTGGGTGGGTTTATGTGTGTGTGTGTGTGCACGTGTGTGTGTGTGTGGTTTCGTGCGTGTATGCTTACTTGTGGTCTTGGATGTGTGTGTGTATGTGTTTGGGTGTGTGAGTATTTCTGTGTGTGTGTGTGTGTGTGTGTGTGTGTGTGTGGTGTGTGTGTGTTCATGGTTGTTTGTGCGTGTATGCTTTCATGTGTTTGTGTTTGTGTGTGTGTATTCATGCGTGTTTGTGCGTGCATGCTTTCCTATGTGTGTGCTGCTGCGTGTCCCAGGGTGCGTAAAGACAACCTGACCAGCTGTAACAGCGGCGTCAACATGGAGGACGTGGACTGTGCCGCCGGAGGCTCCTCCTCCCTGAGCAACAACCACCCCTCGTCCATGACCTCCAACAGCCTGAGCCTGTACCAGCACCGCACGCGCACCACGCGCCCCCACCGGCACCACAACGCAGGTGGGGGCGCCATTCCATGGTCACACCGCTAGGGCGGCGCCAAAAACTGTACTTTAAACAGGAAGCACCGACACACAGAGGTGCAGAGATCACACCTCATGTTCTTAAGGGTTTATAGTAGTTAATAGTTTTGTCTGCTAAACATGTACATGAATTATACAGAAAGGTAATTGATGTGATGCTTTGATGCTTTGTTTATTTTTGGTTCAATCAGCTCTGCAAGTAATTGCGTGTATGTGTGTGTGTGTTTGTATATGTGTGTGTGTGTGTGTGTGTGTGTGTGTGAGTGTGTGTGTGTGTGTGTTTTCGGCCTTCCAGCCAGGAGAGAGTACCGTAGCCGGTCAGTGCAGCCCCAAAGCCAACGCCCCCCCGTGACCAGCCAATCAGGGCCCATCCTAGATTCAGGCTCCGCCCACGGGCTGGTACAGCGCCTCTCAAACAGTCAGCTGTCCTTCAACACCTCCATTGCCTCCATCTTCTCCCAGGTGAACTCATCATGTCACACATGGATACACACGCACACACAAACAGACAAACACACATACACACACACACACACACACACCACACACACACACACACACACACACACACACACACACACACACACACACACACACACACACACACACACACACACACACACACACACACACTCACACACACACGCACACACACACACACACACACACACACACACACACACACACACATAAAAAGACACACATACACAGACACGGACACAGTCTGGTAAGGATGGATGCCTCCTGGTGTCAGTTCAATATCTGGTCGGTTGTTCCCTGTCCAGGGTTAGAGGCGTGATTCTGAAGCATAAAATATATGTAATTATGCGTTATTTAAGGAGGACAATATCCATAATAGTCCTGTCTGTGTCCGCAGGTTCCCCGTCTCTCCGGGGCCGGGGGGATCAGCTCCCAGCTGCAGGCAGCGCAGCATCAGCAGCGCTCCAGCCAGGTATGGACGCCCCAGGCTAGGTCTCACCACCAGCCAGCCCCATGCCAGGTCTCACCATCAGACTGCCCCAGGCTAGGTCTCACCACCAGACCGCCCCAGGCTATGTCTCACCATCAGACTGCCCCAGGCTAGGTCTCACCATCAGCCAGCCCCAGGCTAGGTCTCACCATCAGACTGCCCCAGGCTAGGTCTCACCATCAGCCAGCCCCAGGCTAGGTCTCACCACCAGCCAGCCCCATGCTAGGCTCTTAACCTCACAGCCAGTTCATCTGCTATCAGGCTCCTCCCATCACAGCCAGTAGATCTGATATGAGGCTCCTCCCATCACAGCCAGTTCATCTGATATCAGGCTCCTCCCATCACAGCCAGTAGATCTGAGAACTCCATTTCCTTCCTCTATGGTGCCCTCCCCAGGTGTCGTCGTCCTCGTCCACGCTCAGCCTGCTCTTTGGGAAGCGTAGTTTTTCCAGCGGTCTGGTGATCTCTGGTCTGTCGGCGGCCGAGGGAGGCAACACCACCGACACACAGTCCTCCTCCAGCGTCAACATCGCTATCGGAACGTCGCATCGCTCCAGCAGCCGGGCCACACAGGTACCGCTGGAACGTGTGGTCTGATGGTGTCACCGACCCCAACACGTTCACCACAGCTACCGCTGGAACGTGTGGTCTGATGGTGTCACCGACCCCAACACGTTCACCACAGCTACCGCTGGAACGTGTGGTCTGATGGTGTCACCACCCCCAACACGTTCACCACAGCTACTGCTGGAACGTGTGGTCTGATGGTGTCACCACCCCCAACACGTTCACCACAGCTACTGCTGGAACGTGTGGTCTGATGGTGTCACCACCCCCAACACGTTCACCACAGCTACTGCTGGAACATGTGGTCTGTGGGTTATACAATCCCCGACATGTCTCTCCTGAAACTAGTGGCGCTCACTTCTAGTTTCAGTGGCGCTCACTGAAACTAGTGGCGCTCACTTCTTTTGTAAAAGTTCATTTTGTGCTGGTGAGTGGGCTACTTGCTCGATCTCAGAGGGGGTACATTAGTAGTTAACAGTAAACACTAGCCTGAGAACCACTGTTTGTACCCAAATTATAATATCTTCGGTTCAGTTTAAATATGACACTCAACTGGTATTTCTCTCTCTCATCCTCGATCTCCCAGTGGACGTCGGAGCCTTACGAAAGCATCGACGCCACCTACTCAAACGTGCCCCCCGGCCCTAAAGACAGCACGCAGTCAGCTGACCGGGGAGGCAGCCAGGGGTTGGATAAGAGCCAGGAGGACGAGGGCCCTTCCTCGCCTGTCCCGGACGTGTCAGAAAAGACTGTCTGACACAGAACGCAAAGAGTGTGTGTGCACCACACTCTCCCAACCATGCGCAGAAAAGACTGTATGCCGGAAGATCACGCCAACACACACACACACACACACGTGTGCAGATGAAGATTGTACGAGGTTCTGTGAACACAGCACCTGCTCCCGTCATCCTGAGCATGGGCTCACCTTCTCGTCTGAATGTCCCTCAAAAAAAAAGAAAGAATCCAACTCAGACACCGTGATCAAATAAAGAGTTTTTAAATGAACCGGCTCCTCTTCGTCTCTGACTCCAGACACACACGGCCCATTTTTTGACGGCCAACCACGTGGGTTAGTGACCTTAGTGATGCTTTAGGTCTGCGTCGTGTGTACATTATTGGGTGATGTTGCTCTATGATGCCTGTTCCTCTTTAGGGGGGTCCCATATACAGACTCCCCACCATAGAAGTCCTCGGCAGTATGGTGAGCCTCCTATGGTTGAGTGTTCACACTGTGTGCAGCTAGTGCCCGACATCAAAACCTGTTCTTCTTCTTTGTTCATCTGGAATGTTTCTCCTTTGCGCTAATCAGTATAGGGTGGTCATCTGACCTGAAAGAAATGAATAATTAAATAATGCAGTAAAAAGTTATTTCATAAAAAAGACAGCCCTTTAAAGGTTGGGTACGCGATTTGCGAAACGCCAGCAGATTTTGAAAATACACAACTCAAATGGTCCTACCCCCTCTCCTTCAACGCTGACTCTGACTCCACCCATTCCAAGTACCTGGACGCGCAATCATGCACGAGCGCGAACAGAGATGCGCGAGAGCGAGCCAGGCTAGCGTAGGTTTTCGTTTAACAACATGGCACTATATTCAGCTGTAAGTTGCACCCAGTACCACGGGAAGTAGGGGTTTTGGGGGTGCTGCAACACCCCCTGTCCGAGGCCCTGTCTTATCACAGAAAACGATCATTTCTAAAAAACTCCGGCCAAAGTGGAGATTTCTGAAAACGCCGGTTATGTGTTGTCGTGTCAACGGGGAGAAACGGGATTTTAGGTTCTGAAGCGTCACATTATGCACCAGGAAATGCTTAACGTCATGTGAGCGCCCGCTGTACCGTATTGGTCCGAATATAAACACAAACCCCATTGTAAGACGACCTATATTTGGAAAAAAGATTTGAAGACCAGATCTTGTTTTTATGAATAAATAAATTGTATTCATTGAAATAATATACGAAAATAAAAAGGCATAGAATAAAACACTGCATTGCCACTAAACAGTAGTGAAAATAGGCCGTACTGATGTGTACACCAAAGACTATTCCTGACACTCCTCTGCCCCGCTGTGTTCGCTCTGGCTGTGGTCGCTCCGAACTGTTTCGGCCCGTGGCAAAGCGAGTCATCCTCGCTGCTGTCCAAGGCATTTTGAGACGCAGCATTTATTTAATGCTCATATGACCTAGCGCTGAAAAAAGGTTATATGAAAAAGTGTGAGGGTAGCGGTGGTGCGCTAAACTTGTTCTGTGAGCAGCTGGATGTGAACCATGGTGTGAAGGAAGTGAACACAACGATCGATTTTCAACTGTGCGCGCATGCACTGGTGTAATTGAGCTGCGCTGCTATCTTTTTTATCAATGTAACGAGTTGCGAGTCTAGTGCAGGCTGAGTTTTTTTTTTTCCAGCACCCCCTGCTGAGAATACGTTCTCGCGGCTATGGTTGCACCAGATGTTATAAACATTAAACGGTCACATAAATCATTACTATTTTTAGAGAATGTATGTTTGTTTCATATAATTGTATTGGAAGTCCTGGTTTTCACTAGGATTGCTGCGGTGTGGACATTTTCACAACGAGTAATACACTCGTCTCAACACCGGTATTACCGAGTATAAACGGTATAAACTTTGAAACTAGGTCAACCGCCACACAAGCATCGGTTTTTAGACCCTTCTCGTCCTTCAGTGGCCGCCAACGTTCGAAAGCAGCGCCTAGGATTATTCTTGATTTCAGTTTTTCTCTTTCAGCGTTTTTATTATCAATTACTCTCTGAAAAAGAGTTTTCCTTCTCTTTGCTGGTAGTGGTGGTGGTGGTGGGGATGGTGGCGTCTTGTCTGCCATGGAAATTGTCTTCTACTGCTAGGTCCAAATGTGGATTAACTAGTTCCAGTAGCTACCGCAAGATAACAACAAACAGGAGCTTGCTCTGGGTCACGAGCTCTGGGTCACGAGTACTGCACGAAGGGGTCGCGCGCGGGGCGCGGGGGAGGGGGAGTGCAGTACGACCGTTGATTGACGTACTTACTGTCCAATGCAACGAGGTGGCAATCCAAATGATTGGCTGGAGTTTTTCGAGCCCTGCCCGTTCCACAGATGATTGACTTGTTTAATTTTCATGTCAGTACTTCTAACTCAGTGGCTGTAAGCGGGTTATGATAAGGATTTCAAGTAATTTTGCAAAAATGGCCAAAAAAGCGAATTCCGTACCCAACCTTTAAGTAGTTACGTTTAATCAAGTTTGAGCGTGAGGAGATTGTGTGAGATTGTTTAATCTGTTTTATGGAGCTGACTGGAGATATCTTTTCAACCATGCTTTAGGGACCTTATTTAATTTCTTCCAAGGCTGCGTTGTGTACATCTATTTAAACATACCTGCTCTTAGAATTGCTTATGCATCTATGTCACCACTTACCACCCAATGATAGATGTCCATCTCTTCAATCAAATGATAATTCATATTTTTGAGGTTATATAATCTCAACGAACCCTCCTCAACAAGGCCTTTAAAAATCCACCCACTTCTAACTACAAAACGGCGAATTGCCCATTGTGGTATCTAAGTTAAAGGAAGACACAGACACGGAGGAAAAAGAAACTATTATGTATTTATTATAAGATGTTACATTAAATGTCTTTCTGTAGCAGCCCACTTTAATTACAGATACTCAGGGCAGTCACCAGGAATATTCTCATATGCCGGTTCCATGTAAACGATGACAGAGATGGATCTATACAGTGAAATGTACCACAGCTGAACTCATTCAAACATGATGCTGAGGGTTAACCAATACAAGGCCCATGAAGAACACTCCGTTTTTTAGTGTGGATAAAATAAAGACAAATTAAACATATTTACTTTTCAAACGGAATAGAAAACAATTGAAAACGACAACAACGGTGAAAAACGCATGATATTTTTTAAATATGAAAGTTATAATTTCAGTTGAACCCGACATGGCTAGTTGTCTCCCACCTAGTGGTCCGGTGGTCTTGTGAGCTAGCGTTCTTTGTTCCAACAACACATCTGCTTCCACATTTTCAGTGCTACTTTACAGATGCATGGCTTCTCTTATTGTGTGGATGATACTGCAGGCTTCACTTGTATTTCAAACTCAATGAAAAAAAGAAAAGTTGGAACAAATGACAGTTGACCTAAGGTGGATTTATTCTTCAACATGAGAACCAATGAAAGATAAGGGCAAAACAAATTATAAAGAAAATCATGTTTTTTTTGCGTTTAGTTTATTTCGGTTGTGTGACATTTCATATCCAGGCAATTCTAACCTTTTATGTGAATGCAGAGGAAAGGTCAATTTGGCCATACATGATGATGGAAATGTGCATTGTATTTTACCATACTTGCAAGAACGATTACTTTTTTTGTTGCAGCTTCACCGAAAATCATGCTGGACTTTACTGTAATCTTACTTCTATACATTTATACATATATCTTTTTTCGCTTTTGTTGAGGAGACATGTGTTTCTGCTCACCAAACACCCAGCGACCACAAACACAAGGTGCTAAATTCGGTTAACACGCTTCCATTTACACAAACAAGTGCTCTTTATGTAATGTTGCTTATTTTCCCTGGAAATTTGAAGCAAAACCGTTCGTCCTCATAGAAGAGACTTAAAGGTGATGTGTGTAGGATCAAGTGGCCTCTAATGGTGAGGTTGCAGATTGCAACCAACTGTATATGTCCCCTAAGTCCCCCTTTCCACAGAGCAGGAAAAGCTACAGCAGCCTGTACTGGACAATAAGGTGCCAGCAAGTTCTTACCAATGATCTCATTAAATGATTGCGATATAACGGGGGCAGAAAAGCTAAATTCTTGGTGAACAAGGCGTTTTGCCTTCTTTCTTTTAATAAGTGCTTCGACCAATCATAAGATGGGAGTTGGAGATCACTGTGGAAGAGGGTTATCTGTTATTTTCATGGGATTAAACTAAAATGAAAACATACTTCTGAAGATTACATTCAGTTTTTCCCATTCCGCACAGTACCACTGAATTCTACACACTGCACCTTGAAGAACCGTTCAAGACAAGGCTATTTATTTTTTACGTTGACGGGAAGAGGGGTCGTGTGTGTGTGTGTGTGTGTGTGTGTGTGTGTGTGTGTGTGTGTGTGTGTGTGTGTGTGTGTGTGTGTGTGTGTGTGTGTGTGTGTGTGTGTGCATCCACAGTGCAACTTCACATATTATTCTTTCAGATATTCATGTCAAAGCATATTAACAATAGCATTTGGAGGCTACATTAACATATATATTCATATCTCTCTCTCTATATATATATATATATATATATGATCTAAATCATTCTCCCTCCTCTCCTTCCGCAACCCCAAATATTGGAGTGATTGGCTTTAATCTGTAGAAGAGGTCATCTCCGTATCATATCATTTACACTTCCAGAACCAGGTCTAGATCACAACATATGGTTAAAGTTTCCGTCTTGAAATAAATGAATACAAACAATGAGCGCTTCATACGCTCTACAAAGAGTGCCTGGAGTTCTCCGAAGCCCTGTCATGTGTCATCGAACGTCCAGCCACAGAAATCCAACGGCACCTTTTCTAAGAAGTCCTTGTGTTACCCTAAGTCACAGAGCCAGGCTTCATATTCATAAGACATTACACATCGAGTCCAGGACAAATGGAGAGTTTGGTTGAACATGTAGCACAACTAGCGCTGTGCTTTTGAAGTTGCTCACATGCATTTGGCGGCGGCATTATCCACGATACCGGCTTCAGTTGTTGTTGTTGTGGATGAACAAAAACGCTGCACAATTCAGACCATTCATGAGACACTACACAGAAATGAAATAAGATATTACTAGAGTCAAAATATGAACCTCCTAAAAGAGTTTCAGATCTTTTTTTTTTATTGTCTGCATACTGCAGTACTTGAATACATACTCATACAGTATCGTTTATATTAAATAACAGAATCATTATTTTGTTTACTTAGCAAAAAGCATGCTGTATAGAAAATATGCCACTTGGAAATTTGAAGTGACGTTAAAATGATATAATTTCATCAATGGAACATCTCTCGTTGAAGCCGACATTTACAAAAGGCAGAAACCAGAGGTTTAGGCATCTAAATCAATAAAGAGGATAGTGATTGCCTGAAACTGTTCAATAGGTCGAACGCCAACTTCAATCAGTACCTGTACAAATATAAACTCTTTGCTAAAATACCAAGACGGCCCCTAGATGCAGGACCACAGACCGAGTGAGAGACAGCAGTTATGAAGTATAACAACCCAGCGCCATCTTGGCTATGAGAGGGTCTGGGTGACAGGGCATGACCGACCGAGGGGGAGAGAGAGACAGATGGAGAGAGAGAGGGGAGAAAGGGTTGTTTTCTCGAGGTCGGCTCCTATGAGCACACACCAAATCGACCAACACATTTATACTTACTAAGAGGTTCGATTGGCGTTCTGTTCTTGAAAACCAACATCACACTGGACACAGATTTGGTTAAAATGCGGAGTGAATGGTCTTTTGACAAATGAGGACTTTTAGTTTGTCCTGGTTGTACTGAGAGTCCAGTACGGTAGGACTCCATCTCTACACCGACGCTGCAACCACCTGATGTGAGGTTTTTATTGAGAAGACAGTGGAACGAGGAAAGATTAAACCTTAGAACTATATTTGCCTCTGTGAAAAAGTTCCAGTGCAGGTTTAAGAAATGCAGAAGATTGCCATGATTATGCTGATGACTAAGCTGCACCAATTTATTTTTGACAAGTTTTTATCCTCCATTCAACAGCAGAGACGTGACTCATTGGAGCATATATAATATAACCAAATCCCTGTCTTGACCAAGTAAATGCCATCATATCTCAATTTAGTAATCAATCCAATTTCTGAGGTAACAGCAGCCATAATCAAATCACATTTCAATTCACTCAATTGAAACACAAATCATTGATAATTTCCCTCTGGAATCAAGAAACCCACCGGTACATACATACACACACACACACACACACACACACACACACACACACACACACACACACACACACACACACACACACACACACACACACACACACACACACACACACACACACACACACACACACACACACACACACACACCGGGTATTTCAGTCAGTCCCAAACAACAGTCAGTAAACGTCGGGTTCAGACTCCAATGAACACCTCACCCAATCCGGGACGCACAGCACCGGAATGTCAACACACATTTATTTGTTTTCAGCAAGTTTTTTTTGTTACCATCACGAAGGCATATACTATTTTCTCTGTATATTACTTGTCATATATATGCATATAAGTGTTTTTTTCTGTGTATATATATATATATATATATATAAATAAAGGGAGGGAGAGAGAGCGAGAGAGAGAGAAAGAGGGGAGAGAGACTATTAACAAAGAACAGAAATAGGCGTATATATTTTGCTGAATAAGATTGAAGATTCAGCAGGGCAATGTAAACCAGGGTCCAATGAGCACATGTGATGGGTGGGCCGCTGGGCCCCCCCCAACGCGCACACAGTAACAGATTTGCATAGGCAAAAATGGGATTAGCCCTTAGACAGTGAAATTCCTGAATTGTTTTTTTTAATAGAGATTTAAAACTCTAGTTCGGCTCAACACAACGCAAAACCAAACCACACAAAAGGTACAAACGAAAACTATGTAGACTAGGCTAAGCTCTGTTTAACTCCTATCAAATACATGTTCATTTCTCTGTGCACATTTTGTTTACAGTGTTAGGCTTCAAGTAGGTCTAAAACAACTTGTACATTGAAAACTAGATGTGAAATAAATTAACCAACATGAGAGGTAGTGAAAAGCCTACAAAGATGTATATTTGTAAAAAATAAAAAATAAAAATGAAATTGGCCCACAGCTAAGCCAACCCATGGGTCGTCAGAAGCGCTCAGTTCTCTGCCGTTTTAGCTCAATAAAATCACAGCCGCCAAAACCCATTCACTCTGAAGCTTTTGTAAGTTGTATGAAAAACGATGATCACGACACTGAATAACTTCACACCGTCCTCATTGCTTTGTAAAAATTGACATTTTGAATGCCAACTTATTTTTTAAAGAAATATGAGGAACCTTGTGTTTTGGCCCACGTTCGGAGAATCTCACCATGACAGTGAGCGATGGGGGTGTACCTCAGCAGAAGTGTGGGACAGGTTCGTCCTCGCTGTAAAAGAGTCTTTAATGGGAGACTGAGTCAGAGCCCAGAAGGAGACCAGAGTGAGCCGGTCTGTGTTCACCGGAGACGGCCTGCTCCCAAATGTTCAAAACATCATTAAGGTATACATACATCTCACTGCTTATAAATGTAAACTCGGTATAACTGCACCTTGATTTCATTGTCTGGTTGTTGGTGAAACATTCTCATTTTAATTCTTACATACAGCCTCGCCACCATGCAGAGAAGGGATTTGTCTGAAGGGGAACTTCTGAAATAACAGTTTCTGTTAGATACTAAACAATACAGAGTTGTCGTGTTGAGAAACTCAGAGTAACACAACTCAAATGCTTGTATTGCCAGAAACGACTGTGGTGGAGTTTAGCCATCAATGTATTTATTCTAATAAATGTATTCTTCTAGCTCTTCAAATGGCAGGGCACATGCATGCAGCTCTACATTAAGTAGCCTCGCGTCTTTCATTGAACCAAGCATAGTTTGTCGAGCCCTTCTGTAATGTAGGCTGTTATTATTACCAAGGATGGCCTTGGGATTTGATCATGTCTAATGTCTGAATAATTTCGAGCAATAAAGTATTTTATTATTGTTATAATATATATTGTTGTATATTTAATATTAAATAGCAGCTGACATTTTTCATTTTTTTTTATAATTAGTAGAAACTAAAGTGGAGGCAAATAAGGTACGATAATAACGTTGATACCTTTTTAAAAGGTATCAATTCAGTTATCAACAGATATGCTAACGGTTTCTAAGGTACTAGCATTTGCTTTGGTTAAATGCACTAACTTCGAGACAATTGGAAAATGCAGGAGGCTTTTCAGACCCATCAAATCTCCCAAAAACAGACATAATAAATCTAACATATTATGAATTATCCGTTTAACAAAAATGAATGTGGATCCAGAAAATGTATCTTGTGGAAACGAGAAAAAAATAATGGAGATTCCCATTTAGCCCCTAGATTTGATCGAGTTGCGGTCCGGTGGGCTGAGGAGACGCTGCGGTACTTTAGGTCTAGAGCAGGCTTGGCACGTGAACTTCAGGTAGTTTAAGGAGGTGGCAACGTGGACGCATGTACGCATCGCTCAGGAGTGGCACCGTTTTATTGACACTTAAGACCTGCCCTAACCGCCATTAGCCGTCCAGAACACAACATGACTCATCTGCTTTGAGGCCTCTTGAGAAAAATAAAAATACATATACTGTGCTCGTGCACTTCCTACCGCACATCCGCAGGCCAGGGTCAAAGGTTACGTTCAAAAGGTTCACATCTTAACATATGTTTTGAAAAGGTTAATTGGAAATTTGGCAAGATCCACTAAATTGTGTGTATTTTTTTGATGAGAGTGTGTAACTTCACCATACACACACACACAGCCACTATCAACGCATGCTGGCAATGTCAAATTAGGAAAACAACAACAGCCTCTCCAGAGAGGGCTGGCTGTAGAAATGGACTATTAGTCTGACTAGCACAGGCATGCTAACCGCTAGCCTACAGCATGCTGAAAAACGAGTTAGCCTCGTCGAAACCAAACAACCAAACTAGCATGTAGATGCTAATTCAATACCCAGTACAGTATGTCCGACATGTCATCGTGTTTAGGCCGTCCCTCTCCGTCAGGCCTAGCGTAAAGGAAAGAAGAAACAGAGCGACTTGAGTTGGCATTTCACAGAGGGACTGCTACATCTTTTTTCTCCCCCGTCCCTCCCCTGTCCCTCCCCCGTCCCTCCCCCGTCCCAGGCAGCTTCATCTGCTGGTTTCAGACGTGCACCTGAATGACGTTGTTATCCAGAGTATCGTGGTCGAGCCTCTGCCACACCATCGTGGGGGTCTGCTACAAGGGTCTCTGAAGACCCCCAATCCCCAAAACTTCTCTGAATCGGCACTTGTCCTGCCAACCACTAGCAGCCCGGACTGAGCGACCAATCAGAAAACGCCCACACACCTGGGCCCAAGGGCCGCGGCAACCATAACCCCTCAACATATGTGGGTCACAAGGTAGTAGGAATCTGCTGGGGGGGCCCTCTGTGGGGTCCCCCCCGAGACCACTGGCTCCCACCCACACCCGTACAGCCTCGTTCAGCATCCCAGAGCTCAGCCGTGAAACAAGGCTCAACATCTTCTCAGGGAAGTGACAATGGAAATGGCAGCTAAATTTTCCATTTTGTTGTACACTCCTCCAGCTGAGATGACCTCTTGAGATAGAGGGGGGGGGGGGACTGTGCTTGATGGGCTGTGAGGATCTTGCGCAGAGGATGAGTAGGAGGAGGAGGAAGGGCAGAGGAGACGGGGAGGTAGGGGTAATCGGGGGGCAGCACCCCCGCCCATACACACACACACACACCTGAACCCCCCCTCATATAGGCATTGTGGATTTCATTTTTTTGTACTGAGAGGAAAAATCGTTTCTTTCTTGTTGTCGAGTTCGAGAGAGTAAAAATAATACAGGTGGCTGCTCCACCACCACAGCTCTAGCCCTCACTTCTCCCGGTTCAGAGCAGTCCGCAAAAGAATGGAAAAGTGCCTGGACGGATACATGGAGCGAATGGGTGAGCGGTAGGCGTGGATGCTCCAGTGCTGCTGGGGCCGCAGAGGGCTCTCTGACCCGCCGCCATAAATAAAGTCGCATTGAGCTAAGCGCGTTGGCTAAATCATCCACCCCTCTTTCCCCCCCCCCCCCCAACACGGACGGCCAGGCTCAGAGTCACCGGCACCCTGTGTCAGAGGACGCATCGCTACCTTTGAAAGAAGCTCCGACAAAACAAAAAACACAATAACAGTTGCAGGCTGATAATGTCAAGCTACGAGAGAGAGAGAGAGAGAGAGAGAGAGAGAGAGAGAGAGAGAGAGAGAGAGAGAGAGAGAGAGAGAGAGAGAGAGAGAGAGAGAGAGAGAGAGAGAGAGAGAGAGAGAGAGAGAGAGAGAGAGAGAGAGAGAGAGAGAGAGAGAGAGAGAGAGAGAGAGAGAGAGAGAGAGAGAGAGAGAGAGAGACCGATCCTCAGACTTCGTGTAGAGGCCGGTGCTTCTACTGGTGAAGTGGGCTGGCGAGCCCTCAGAAAACCATAACAGAACAGGAGGAGAACATTAGCTTTGATGACAGTACAGTACGGGGATGGCGGCATGTTCTTCCCGTGTGTCCGTCGCCCCCCCACCGCTGTAGGAGTCCTCGTCCACCGTCCAACCAAAGTCACACGTCGGCTTCGCCATTCGACCCGTCGGTGACACACAGGTCGGCCCGAAGCCCAAACATGGACCAGCGTGAGTGATGAGTCAACCAATCAGGCGCCGGCATGAGGACCCTTATTGCCCAATGACAAAACCAGCAGAGGCCCACCTCACTCCAGCAAAACAACTGGTCAAAAAATATATAAATTAAACAAAAACAAAAAATAACACAAAAAAAACAATAGAGATCCTCTGTTATCATCATCATGTCATGTCAACCAAAGAAGAGGGAGAACGTTCCTAACCCGAGCTTCCGGCACCGTCGCAGTACGTGAAGTGTTGAGTGGTAGCAGTAGTCTCGTTGGCATAGGTTGCGGCTGGGAGTGTGCGCTGGCCCTGTCTAGGTGTCCAGGCAGGTGCGCCTCCTGGTGGCCAGGAGCTCTCTGTAAACGGAGGAGTTGAGGAAGCGGGGGAAGGAGTCCCGGTGCATCAGCGTGTAGATCTGCAGCTGGGCCTCCTCGTACATGAGGTTGCTGGGCTCCGCCAGGCTCTGGTTGATGCCCTCCCTCACGCGAGAGTCCAAGCTCACCTACAGGGAGGGAGGGAGGGGGAGAGAGACATTTAGAGGGTTTAGAACGATGATGGCAACAGATATTCATGCTCTGAATCAGAAATATGACTCAGTGAACAAGACTTGATCCCGTGAGCACTCCTCTCTATAAAGAC
>NC_044062.1:19646151-19686151 GCF_902167405.1 Gadus morhua | reverse complement strand
CCAGTCAAATCACACAAAACAATAGAAACAGGATCACACGGGCAATTTTTTTCGCGCTTGGCCCACTGGATAAATGTCGTTCATATCGCATATGAGGACTTCGACGGCTGTGGAGAAATGCAATCCTCCGTAGCCACGGAGAGCTGTGATCACAGAGAGGGCATCTCGTCACATATTTACGGCATCGATAGGAGGGGGCGCTGTCAGCAGACTATTATTTAGACAAATTATTGGCAAATTTCAATCGGACAATTTGACCGAAGAGTTAGAAAGGGCATATCGCGCTTCTGCCTTCTCACACCGCGAGTTCGTGGCTTTGAGTATCGCGATTTTCGGTTTGATACGCGTATCGTTACAGCCCTAATATATATATATATATATATATATATATATATATATATATATATATATATAGTACAGCTGATAAGAGAGACTGTAAATATTGACTTGTATACCGGTACGGTGATTCTGATCACCATGACACATTTCCACATGCTAAATTCGTTGATCATGATCAGGCAATGCTTCAACTTGTATGGATTACACATTCATCTAAAACATTGATTTTAGCGGGTAAATCACACCTGAGGCATTTAATTCATTCAATACATCAATTAAAGAACGTGAATATTATCTTTCCTCAACATGCAACTGGCTAGTCGTGGCTTGTAAACCCATGTGTTGTAAGAACACCACAAAGGAAAACACTACTGCAATTCAAATACCATTCCAATTACACGGCCAATGGTCATATTGATATACACCGACATGCTGCAAAAGGCAATCCATCGAACGTTGTTTCTAAAGATAATTGAGGGGCCTTTTCCTGGCATCGACGGACAAGCAGGGCTATGTTTTCTCCAAAACTCTTACCTACCCTAACTATTTTTTTACCTAATTTTTGCCACTGTCACTAGAAGCACAGAGCGCCCTGGTGGAGTCACGGACCAATGACTGCAGGTCCTGGCCACAGCCTGCCCCCCACTTCACATCAAGTGGTGCCAAAGAAGCCTGACATTCACCATTCATAGGCCTGGAACAATGTCTCATTCAGAAGCCTCGCTCGCATGGTGAGACGCAGCCACACGGAGACCGCTCACAGGAGCTGGGCAGCCGTTTGAGCAGGCTTTGAAGCCTTGCTTTGGGGCATAGAGATAGCGGAACACAAGGTCACGGTGGGATGAGTTTGGATCCTCTCGCTAAGGGTTCAACTGCAAAGAGTCACACCGAACTAGAAAATGCATTTCCTGGTGAGTGCCTGTTGAGTGTAAAATGTGCCCAAACGTGTGTTAACAAAGCTTCATAGTTCAAGAAAAATAGAAATGTTGAGAATATTTTAAGAGTTCAAAAGTTTAAAGTTTGAAGGTTGTAAGCGTATTGAGCATACGGTATATAGTTGTAACTTGGCAAAAGTGAATCGCAATATTGATGCTATTCGTTAACATCTATATAGTTGAGATTAGGTCACAGAATGATAAGGTTCATACTGATGGAATGTGGAGTCCCAGGCCACGTTTATACGCAGCAGGGTATTTATAGAAACGAATATTTCCCCCCCTCCGTTTTCAAAAATAACATCGTGCACACAACATCGTTTTCAAAAAAGTTGTCGTTTACATCAAAACTGATAAATACGCCGTTGGGACATTATAACTATGCCAAACCTATGGGCGGCAGTGTAGGGAGAAGGATAAAGCCATGCAAGCCAATCAGAATCATCAGAATCAACAACAACGAATAACACGAGCGTCTTCCTGTAACAAGCAAACTGTAAACATAGGGCGCTCATATGACGTTAAGCATTTCCTGGCGCATAATGTGACGTTTCAGAACCTAAAACCCTGTTTCTACCCGTTGACACGACAACACGTAAACGGCGTTTTCAGAAATCTCCACTTTGGCCGGAGTTTTTAGAAATGATCGTTTTCTGTGACAAAAACTGCGTTTTCGTGTAAAGGAGAGGCCAAACCGTGTGAAAATATCTGCGTTTTCCCTTCTTCTTCGTTTTGATGTAAACAACAACTTTTTTGAAAACGATGTTGTGTGCACAATGTTATTTTTGAAAACGGAGGGGGGGAAATATTCGTTTCTATAAATACCCTGCTACGTATGAACGTGGCCTAAAGTAGGGATCTCCTGCATTGAGCACCAGTTTATCTATCATTGTCTGCAAACCTTACAATAAACCCGTTCCCAACATCATCAACCCTGTGTTCTTGGTTATGGAGGAGCCCAGAAAAGCCACCTAGGTTCAGTGTAGCATGGACTGCTACAGTAATGTTTAAAAATGTATACATTTTTTTTCATATTTTAATAAGAAAAATAATATTTAGCAATTCCAATACAGGCTGAACTCTAAGAAATCTGAGTGGAGTCTAAGGGAAATACTGAGTTTTGGAATAATAATAAAGAATTAAAATACAGAACATAAGCTGAGCACTATAGCAGCATCAACTAGTGAGTCTGTACTCTTTGCATGTCTACGTGTGTTTTGTTGCATGGTCGTGTTTTAATTGTAATAAATAAACTGCTGGTTTTTGACTTCCTGGTTGGTCATTAAGAGACACACTTGAGTTGGCCCCTGTTTAGTTTGACAACATTGCAACCCCTCAAACTGGGCATCATTTATGAAGGTCAATGGCCCAATCCCAAAGTGAGCCCTGAGGACTAAGGACTATGGACTCACAGACTTAATTGATCTCAGGAGCAAAGTGAGTGAGTGCGTGAGGCCACATGGGCTCAGATAGGTATACAAGGGATTGGGACAGCATTTCGCGAGAGCACATGTTACCTTGGCAACGTTTAATGACAAAGATGCTGCTGACACTTGCCGGTTTGGGAGTTCTAATTTTTAGTTTTTTTTTCTAAATGCATTGAAAACAATCGACTACAGCAATTTATTGATATTAGAAAATATAATTTTTACTTTTGAATACTTCAGTATAAAGGGTGTATTGAATTAGGCGAATATTGGCCTACACATACTAATCATAAGTCAGAACGGGCTACATTTGGCTGAATTATAAAAGGTGTAATTAGTAATATGAAGAGCCGTTTGGGAGCCAAAAGAGCCGGCTCTTGTTGGTTAGCTGATCCAAATGATCCGGCTCACTAAAAAAAGGCCGGAATTCCCATCTGGTCGCGCATTGACAATAGCGTTGCCTTGTTGTTTACCTTCCTAATTTCCAGAATTCCCTATGGTCTCTGCGGTAAACGTCACAACGCTTTGAACTGTGGGTAATTCCCTTAGGTGAAGTCTGCACTGATTGGACTCAAAACCTTTCACGCCCTTTGGAATTCGACATTGGGACAGCCCTAAAGCCTTGATAATTTTGTGAGAAGAACACGCAGCAAAGTCTGTGACATTGGGATTGGGCCATTATGTTGCATGACATGAGAGCTTGTGGACGTCATCTGAGAACTTGTCGAATATGAGGTGAGAACCAAAATCTCAACCGTTTACATTTTCACTTTTTATCAGACACATGTTGTGATTATGAAGTCAAAGAAAATGTTTCACTAATACATAGATATTTTCATAAATACTATAACAGCTGCAACTTGATTCCAAAATGTCTTGATATGAATAGCTTAACTCACTTAATTCCAACATCTCAAATTGTTCATTGCAACTTCCCAAATGTGCCCCCCTGCATAACAAAGTGACAAATGACTGGCCTTTTGCAAGAATTTTTGCAATAAATGTGTTGCAAAACTTTGTATTGTATTTGTATTTGTGGAAGTGGGAGCAATATACAAAACGCTCTTTGGCTCTGCTGCAACGCGTGTCCATGAAGGTCTCGCTGCAGAGCCAAATGGGAGGAGCAAGAGCCGGCTCCGCTTCTCTGGACCTGGGACAGCTGATGGGGTTTTACGCTGGCCAATAAACCCGGTTGAAGGGATGGCAACCGAACCGCCAGAAGAAAACATTGGTATTGAACCATTCTGCAAACAACAGACATGTTTAATCTTTCTGAACCCAAAATAATTCAAAATGTCTAGATACGGTTACATCGATGTGTTTTAACTGCTTTTGGCACTTTTGAAATGCTTTTGAGGGAATGGAACATGGGTAGGCTATTTTTTTGGAATGAGACCATTCCAAATACAACAATATTACTCCATGACTAAATCTTGCCGAACTGGAGGCAAAAATCAATCAAGAACATACTCTTTTTACAACCAAAAATGATCTCTTACCTTGATTGTTTTTTTCCTCAAAGTTGTTTTTGATGCATCACCATTATAAACTTGTAATCCAGTGTATGGGCACTATTTGACAACTAAGCATTTTGTTTGCGCAATTTCAATATTTTGTGAATTGTTTGGCTTGGTATCATTCAATTCTAATTACCCTGACCTTTCAATAGAAGGCTCAAGTGTCAAACTTGAACAACGGGTTCTCAAGATAACTACCTGTTTGTTTCTCATCAAGTCTAAATTATCAGGGCCCGGTTTCCTGAAACCTTCTTAGAGCCTTCTTAACGCTACGTCATTCGTAACCTCTACTTTAAGTTATACCTTTACATCTCGCATGTTTCCCAAAACGTTCTTTGCTACGAATCTCTTACGTACGTCGTTTGTTGGTAAGATTGGTCTGAAGCGCTCGTAGAACTCAGACTTTTTCCTGCTCTACAGAACGAAACGAGAGAGATGGGGAGGGAGAGAGAGAGAGAGAGAGAGAGAGAGAGAGAGAGAGAGAGAGAGAGAGAGAGAGAGAGAGAGAGAGAGAGAGAGAGAGAGAGAGAGAGAGAGAGAGAGAGAGAGAGAGAGAGAGAGAGAGAGAGAGAGAGAGAGAGATTCAGAAGGGATGTGCACCCTATATATCAAATGCAAAAGAGAATCAGATCACGGAAAATCCAGTATCCTGTGAGACCAGGTTGGCTACGTTTAACGTTCTCTCTTAGCATGCTACGAAGACTCCTACAATTAGACTTCAAAGTTCTTTACCTCTATAGGCGTGGTTCCCGAACGTTCTCTTAGGAGTCTTCTTAGGAAACACTCCTTACGTCGTTCGTAAATGGCGCTGTCCAGAAAGAACGTGCTGAAATCGATTGCTCAGAGATCGAGTTTCCATTTCATGCGCATGACTGAAAGATATTGCAGTCTTTGCGAATAAAACTTTGCTCGAAATCCATAAGCCTAAACAATTATCTAAACACGGGCGAACATAGCATAGCCTACACTGATTTACAATATACATATAGAAAATATAGAAAACAGCTGAGGAGATTGAGGCAATCACATACATAATTACTTACATCTGTCGCAGCTGTCAAATGAGGCTATTGATTTTTTCTGTTTACAAAGGTGTCTGACTTGTTGATTATTTATGAAAATAGACATTTTGAAATGAAAGCTACATTTGGAATAGTTTATTTAGCTTATTATTTAATACTATTTATGCTGAGACTGCTTTGATTTTTGTTACCTGTAGGGGTCTGTGTGCAGGCTTTGCGCACCGCCCGGCCAGTGTGTGTTTGTCAGGTGAAAACTAAATGTCAAGAGACAGAGGCGGTGGTTGAAAAAAGTCTTTCGACCCCTTAAAACATTCACTCGTTTCTCATAATGGTTTATTAGTTTCCCAGTATAATTTCCTCAATTTAGAAGAAATAGTTTTGTTCATTTTTGATTTTTAAAATAAATACAATATCTTTTTGAAGAGACCGGCGTCCAACTGGTGCTGGGCCCAGCACAGTGCCAGAATTAACACAGATGGAGGAGAAGGCGCTCGCAATTATAGGTGAGATCTCCTGTGATGGGATCTCGGGGGGCATCGAGTCATCGACCTTAGAAGAGGTGATGCTGGACGCTCTCAGGCCAGGTGATCCCCATCCCCAGCTTTGAGGATCTCCCAGGACAGGCCGGCAGCTACCTCTTAGCCGCTCAGAACCTAATTGTTTGAAAATTTGCAAATTTCACAAATTGCTTGCAGAATTGTGCATGCATTGACACTTCATCACCTTGTACTGAACATTTTATAATTGTACTGCATGTTCATGCACATACACATATATGCACGCACACATATATGCACGCACAATCGGCTTCCATCTGATTATGAAGTATATCCAAAACGCGTGACCGGAAAGATTATGCATAACGCAGCACTTTGACAATTGAAGGCCCATTTTATGATCCCTTAGCATGACAGCTAACTGTTAGCATACTGAAATGATGGAACCACAAGTGCTAGCAACCGCATTGATTGATTGAAACAAATACAGACAAATCACTGGTGAATTAACATGTGTGGAGCATTGTCTACGTTTTTTTGATTGGGTTTAATGAGTGGGACCTACCCATGTAAATATATTTTTAATTTATTGTGAAAACAATTTTGTAGTGTATGTTGCAGATATTTGTCGGGACTGGGGACACCCAGCTTTTAACCAGGACAATATCGGACCAACCGAGGCGTCCTGTCACCCTACCCCTCTGGGAAGAACTAGCAACAGTAAGGTGTCCTTTTAGCAAGACATTAAGGGTGCACTCACACTAGGCCATCTGGCCGTGGCCGTTGGCCGTCGCAACTGTGGCCTGGCCACGGTAGGCTCTTGTACGTACGTCATCAAGTCGTATCACGTCATCACCAAGCGTCCGCTGCATGGACCATAATAAAGTCTGCCGCCATTCAGAGTTTTAACAACAATGGACAACAACACAGAGAACACAGTTCGCACTTTGCTGAGTCTGTTTCATATTTAGAGCCGTTCTCAGATAGAGCCCACAGACTTTGCATATGGTCGCGTGCGTTTGCGCATATCGGCTCATTAGCATTTGTACCGTGGCGGCCCGTACCGTAGCAGCACACCTCTCCCAAGTGGCCAAGTTGGCCTGGCCTGGCCAGACTGGCCACACTCAAACTGGCAGATTTGAGCACGGTTAGGTGTGAAAACGGCCACGGCCAGGTGGCCTAGTGTGAGTGCACCCTGAAATACACCACTGTCACCGTTATGTAGTAAACCTGTTCTCTCACACACAAACACGCACACGCACAGTGGTGAATAATTATAAAATCATGATGTAGGTAGTGATTGTACTGCCTTCCAAACTTGCCCTTTAATTATGAAGACAAAAGGAAAGGAAAAAAGAATAATAAAGAAAACCTTTAGGCATTAAAAAGAAAATGAACCAGATCAATGGATTTAATTTCCATTCCAACCAAGTCAGTGTCTCCGGTGAGCAGGGGCACCTGTTCCCGCCAGCAGAGGGGCCTGGGAGTGACGGAGCATGGGGTTGTGTGGACGGCTTACCAGAGGCACTTGCAGCAGCCACACCAGCATAGGCAGCAGGTGTTGGGTCGGGGCTGACCGGGGGCCTGCGGGGGGCCCTCGATGTGGCCCGCCTGCCTTTTCCTCATCTCCACTCCACTCAGACTACGGGGCTGCAGACACACACAGAGAAGCATTTAACACACTCGCATAATTCATGTAAAATATACACACACAGAGACAGAGAAAGAGAGAGGTTCCCTTTTCTCTGTTATTCTATCCTGATCAACAGACTCTCCTTACAAAAAAGTCCCGCCCCCAGACAAAAGCAGCACCAATCACGTTATGGCACATCTGTAGATCTCCCACCTCTAAGCTCATACAATGACGCAGGCTTTGTTCAGTTAATGCAAAATCATCCATGCACGTTGAATCTCATTTGGACATATAAAAAGCCCTTTATGTCCATAAGAGATCAGACACAGATCAAACACAGATCTGATTCTTAAACATTGTCATCATTCGCTAATCAAATGATCTCATACGGAAAATATGCAATTCTAACCTTTAGCACTCCGAAGTGAATATCATAGAAACACATACTTTTCTTTCATTCTGACATGAACCACAAGGCTAACCAAATGGGAGACAGGGTTAGAAGACAACATTTGAACAACTCCACACAGCCGATGATATTGATGTTCATAGCGCCCATGTTTAGAGGAGCTTTCTACGATCAGAATAATGGAGCGGTGCAGCCCAACGTTATTGTTGAAGCGATGCCAGGCTTACTTGTGAGCAGGGAATTCCCCTTATCATTGTTCAAAGGACAAAGAAAGCTGGGCAGGATGTCCAGTCGGTTCATTTTTTGGAATGTGCATAACAACAGACATAAACTGCACATTTTATCACTCCCTTTTATGACCAGGTAGGAGCCCAGATTAGAAAAGATGCATGCCCCACTCTCCCTGTCCAAGCCCACACCTGGCTATATCAGCATTAACCTGAAGAACCTCTTGAACACGCTGCATGTACACATCCTTCTGCCACTAAGCCCACTTTGTTGGGGTTTGTTATATTCTTGTATGGGGGGGGGGGGGGGGGATTGTAACATGAGTCAGCTGTGTTTATGGACCACAATCTCCATATCAGACTCCAAGCTTGCCAAGTTCACGTATAACTGTGGACAAATTGAAGAGCAGCCCCAACTGGGGGTCCATCATAAATGTGATGGACTCTCTAGGGCTACCACCCCGTTATAAACGTAGCATTTTTTGTAGGGGATCACAAAACCCACGGTTCGGATCGTGTCACGGTTTTTGAGTCACAGGTCGGATCATTTTCGGATCAACAACAACAAAAAAAGATAACCAGGCAAATGTGACTAAATAAAATCTTCAAATGTGTACAAACAAAATAAAGTGAAAAATTAGGCAATAATCCTGCTTCCTTTAAGCATAGTAAATATTTAAAAAAATTAGGGTGCATAAAAATCTACCTATATAAAAACCTATATAAAAAAAGAAAATAAAGTGCAATCTGAGGCATTATTCCTTCTTCTTTTTAACATGGATAGTAAATAAATAAAAATAAAAACTGTGTCCAAAGGAAGCACAGAAAAAACTACAACCAAACATAAACAGCGCATTTCCGCTTCCGGTTCCGATTTCCGTTTCAATGGGATTTACGAGACGCGAAATAAAACACGACAGAAACTGTACTTCGCTACGATACTTGTTTATGAACATCGACGAACAACACTAACCACTCGGTGAGTTGCACATTTCTGAAAACGAGCGTTTAGGGTTGTTTTAAGGACAGGTTTGTGAATGCCCAAAGCCAGCCATTCTGAAGCAGGCTGGGGCGGATCGAAATGAGCCAAATACCTGAGACAGAACCAATAGTCAACATTTCGGTGTGTCAACCACAATATTTCATCCTAGATAAACCAGATAGGGGGCTCAATGTGCCAAATACCAGAATTGTCCTTTAAACATGCGCTGATCACGTGAACGCAGCAACACACAACTTTTTTTCTTCCTTTTTTTTTTTTTTATCAGCCGATCCGTGGATCACTTGCGTCCCGAACCGTGAGGGTTGATCCGTACTGATCACGGGTAACCCGTGAACCATATCACCACTTATTTTTTGCATAAAACCCTGAGGGACACAAATGCCAAATGATGACTTACAAAAAAAATGACTTACCTCTGAAGTCATCCTGCAGACTCAACTCCTCATCAAAACTTTTTTTAGCTTTTAAACCCAATTCAACAAAAAAACAAGAGCCGTAGGGAAACCGGGTTGAGACCACTCAAATTCTCACTTTCTACCGGGGATCACTTCTACACTCTTTTGGCTTTCCTCACCACCCTGATGGGGCTTCAGCGGCGGTGCTGAAAGGACCTGCCTGATATGTAAATGCGGTCACCTGACCACTTGAGCAATCATCGGTTATGCAGCGGCTCCGGGGCAGCCATGGAAAAACAGGTGTCCAGATGCAAACTACGGCATGCCAGGGCTTTGTTGCAGCCCAAGAGGGGAAGGATACAGTGAAAGAACATGCAAATACTGCATGGAAATACGCAACATTAAAAACCCAGCCATGCACAGGGAGGGCAGATGGGAGACAGAGAGATGGACCCGATATGGTAAACCTGATATTAAATGACGGACGCATACAAATGGGATATTGTCAATTCCTTTCTACATTACCAGCTGATCTTTGGAAATCAGTTAATAACGAAAAAGTCACAGTAATAGGATATTTGATACCGATTAATTAGAACGCAGGGAGATGATAAAGCAACCACGCAATCACATTTGATGATTAAAAAGCCCACCTACCATGAGAATTAGTAGAATCCTGAAGACAGGTTACACAGAGCGGACATGGCGCTGAGGTAATAGGTGGGAGGATGACCGAGGCTGGTGGACTGACTATCTGTCTGACTGACTAACTGTTGACTGACTGTTTGGCTTGTTGGAAATGGAGGACGGGAGAGCCGGTACTTGGGAGATGGACTGCTAATTTCACCATCTCTGACCAACTGACATTTAGAAAGGGATGGGAGAGAGGCAAAATAAATAACAACAGTTATCTCTTCTCCTTGTGCCTCCCTGGACAGGGTATTCAAGCGCTCTCCGTTCTCACTCTCTGTCCCCTCCTAAGCTTCAGTAAAATTATGGTATTGCACAGCTAAGGGTTCATTGCAGATGAAGAAATACAGCGAGCAGGGAAACGTTTCCACAGCATCTGAAAAACATGGAGGAAAAATACTTTAGTATCTTCATACTAATTTATTGCAACAATTTTTAAATGTAACTTTTTTTTACTTTACCTTTAACTCAATTAATGGTGCGGTTTGTAGCATTTAGTGGCATCTAAAATCTATTGGATTTTGCCGAGATGGAAACTAATATTCACGCATGGAAAATGCAATATTCAAAAGTAAGTTTTAATTAGTGTATAATCCAATTAAAATAAGAATCGCTGTGTTTTGATACCTGGGAGCCATGTTTTGTTTATAATATCATCAGATATCTTATTTGCAAGTTATGACCTTTAGTTGTACAGACTAAATACACTGTATAACTCTACCAAGGAACCGAGACTTGGTAACTCGATACTGTCATAGACAATGACAATTTTATGGAATGACCTATTACCTTCTAGGCTCATTTGAATGATAGGAGTTAGGGGGGTAGGAGTAAGAGGGTAGGAGGTGAGGAGGTAGGAGGTAAGAGGGTAGGAAGTGAGGGGGTAGGAGGTGGGGGTTGAGAGTGGTTTAGTTGGTTGCAATTTGTAACCTCACCACTAGATGCCACTAATTACTACACACTGCAGCTTTAAATAAATTGCTTTCATCAAGAATTGTTATTAATAATTATTTTCCCAAACCTGTTATTTTCCCAAACCAATTCATCTAGTAGGCCTACCTATGTGTCAATAGGCGAAATACACATTGTATAGAGATTCAAGAAGAGCTAAGACATTTGTGTTATAGGGATGAAATGTTTGCATGACAAACTGAGATTTAACATTAATATTAAATGCATATATATGTGATTCCACTGGCTTTACAAGTTGTATTTAGCAGCTCCAACAATCTATAGGAAACTGCAATGTGGGCGTTATTTCAGCTGTGCTCGGACCCTGTTTAGAGTACAGTACGACAGCGGGGGAAGGGACACACACACACACACACACACACACACACACACACACACACACACACACACACACACACACACACACACACACACACACACGTTGCCGAAAGAATACAGCACTAAAAATATGTACAACGTTGAGAGATGAGTACAGTACGTTGGCAACACATCTACAAGACAGATTCCCTGGCAGGCCCGTTTGGATGATCAGTAGGCAGGAGGCTCATCGTGACAGAGCTATGGGGGCAGCTAGCTGGCTTTGGAGGAGCGAGGCTCCTCTTGCAGCTGTCTGCTCCCGAGCATCCGAGCCCCGCTCCCTGCAGGTGAGGCTACGGCTAATAAAACCATCCCTCCATCGCGGGGAATCAACATCCATTCATGGGGATGACTGCTCGTGGTTGACTTCCGCCTAAATTATGATACAAAAAAAACAACCCCCCCCCCACACACACACACACACACACTTTCTGGGGCTAGCCAAGCCCACAGTGAACCGTATCAACTATCTCCAGCGCAGCGGAGAGGAGGAGGAGGAGGCGGCGGCTGAACAGAGAGCTAGCGCTGTGCTAACGGAGGCTAGCCAGCTGCAGCTAGCGTGATTTGCAGAGAATAAACATTATCTTACCGCTTTATTAAATGCTGTCAGTGTGGTACGATGGTAGATTTGAACGAGCGTTTTCCCGATGCTTATTTAACGACATCGTAAATGGGAATCCTGTGGTGAAATGTCCATCGCCGCTGTTTTTATGCCATCCGCCCAACTTCAGCACCGATCGCCGCCGAGCCCCTGGATGCACTGCGCAGGCGCGCTGTCACCACTGTCAGCATAGTGGCTGATGGTCGGGGGGCTGCAGTGTGAGGATGCAATGCTGTGCCACATGCATTGCACAAACACTTTGTAAGTGTTTCCTAGTGGTCGCACTACTATAATCTGGTGGTTTTATATAGTATTTAGCTGCAGTCTTTTCTTAAAGGATGCACCTGGGATTTCTTTGCTCAATGGCTTACATATTCAAGTTAAGCACACATTATTAGCCTGCATAAGTATAATTACAACGAACTTTTATGTATCCACACATAGGTGTACAACCTCATTGACTAGGTGATTCCAAATAATATCCGTTACAAGAAGTCGTTAAATGTCTAAGTTAATTACTGAATGTTGTCCAACAAAGATAATAATTGATTATAATTGAAAATAAAATGGATGGAATTGTAAATCAGATCAAATTAAATACTTGAAGTCCATGGATTGTCACAAATTGCAAATTTTCAGGCTTTTCACATTGAAAATGTTTAACGCTTCAACAATAATTCTCTATTTCTTACACTAGAGGGCATCCTTTCATTTCCTCTCATTTACCAATACGTGTAGGCAGTATGTACACATTGCAAACGTGTTGTAAAGCATTTGTGATCAACGTCGAAGAAAACATTTATAAGAAAATAGATACAACCTCTCATTACATTTTTCGAATGAAGGCACATTTGTATTTAACCAGGTAACAAAGCCTTTAACTAGCTAGATACAATACAATAACAATGGTATGACTCATTGACTTATTCTTTCCCTCCATTTAACCACCCACTCCCTCTTACTCGCCCACTGACTCACTCACTCTCTCACTCGCTCATTCAAGTAGCTCTCCATCACGCTGACCTATCCTCTCTCTCTCTCTCTCTCTCTCTCTCTCTCTCTCTCTCTCTCTCTCTCTCTCTCTCTCTCTCTCCCTATCCTTCCGTAGTAAACAAGGAGCCTGGTAAGAATATGTGCCAGGTGGTTTGTGTCATTCACAAGGGAGCCATTGTGCCCTATGTTTGTGTGTGTGTGTGTGTGTGTGTGTGTGTGTGTGTGTGTGTGTGTGTGTGTGTGTGTGTGTGTGTGTGTGTGTGTGTGTGTGTGTGGGGGGGGGGGGGGGGGGTTGGGGGCACGTGTTTGGTTTGTGTGTGGATGTCAAGTTTGTAAGAGGGTTTGCATTAGTTTATATATAAGTGTGTGTGCAGTTGAAGCGGAGTGCACAATTTATGTTTTTTGGTGTGTGCCTAGAGTAAGGGAGCCTGGCAGCAATAGAGAGACAGAGACAGCTGCATATTTTCAGCAACACATTTTCACCCCCACCACCACCATCATTAATGTCCTCACGTTCGACTTGTTAATCCTAATCATGATCAAACCACTAAGCACTCGGAGATCTCTATAGCCCTCATTTAACACCTGGTTCACTTCAAGAAGTGAACCATCACACTTCTGGTGTGATGAAGGACAACGAGACACAGCCCTGTCTACATGGGGATGCTGCAGACAGACAAGACAGCGGATCTCCATGCAGAGGAAGTGGCTCCATGGAGTCAGGGTGAGGCTCAAACCGGTTCTTACCGTACGTTGCGCCCCCTGACCCTTCAGTGGGGGAACATCTTCATTCTGACTGACTGGTTGCCTGACTCAGAAAGGTGCCAGGCAGTGCTCTCAGTGTGCGAGGGCATGGGGGAGTGACAATCTTTCATTATTCATCGTCACTTCAGACACATATTATCTATGTATATATATATATATTGCTTAATTGTATTATACATTCTGTCTGACTGACTAACTGTTGACTGACTGTTTGGCTTGTTGGAAATGGAGGATGGGAGAGCCGGTACTTGGGAGATGGACTGCTAATTTCACCATCTCTGACCAACTGACATTTAGAAAGGGATGGGAGGGAGGCAAAATAAATAACAATAGTTATCTACTGTGTTATGTACTACTCTCCTCTACGCAATGTACTCTGCAAATTTCCCCTCTGGGACAAATAAAGGGTTTTGAATTAATGTAAGTTGAGGTTATGAATTGATGCTGTATGCATTAAAGCAGTGCATTTCAATCCAGTCCATATGGCTCGACCAATTTAAAGAACGTAAAAGGGTTGCACACACTCTGTTTAGACCAATAATTAATAGATCTAGTGAGAACGCTAGCACACAGCTCGCTGCTGTGAGCTGTGTGCTAGCGTGTGTGTGTGTGTGTGTGTGTGTGTGTGTGTGTGTGTGTGTGTGTGTGTGTGTGTGTGTGTGTGTGTGTGTGTGTGTGTGTGTGTGTGTGTGTGTGTGTGTGTGTGTGCATGGTATTGTAATAAGCTTTGGACCAAAGCATCATACACATGCCTTGAATGCATTATCATATCAGCAAGCATTAGAAAGCATATTTAACATATGCACAATGAAGATCTATCAGGAAGAACATATTTCCTCCTTTCTCTCTCTTCCGGACGGTATTTATTTTTATCCTGACTAGCCGGACAATACTCTTCATTGAAGGTAGAGGAGCAGGGTCCATCATGTGGGGATATAGAGGAAATATATGTATTTCTGTCCCCTGTGCAGATGGTGTAACCATTTCACTCTATTTCACCAGAGGGACGATGGATGGCTGGCCATGCCTCAGGCTTGCAATGTTTGGTTTTCCAACTCTGGAGCCCTGCTTCAGAGCACCGCAGGGTCTAGCTCGATGGAGAGCTGCACATCAAGGTACGGGTATGCCCCGGACGTTTCTAGGAAGAGAGAAACAGAAGGAGGCTGGATCAGGAACCATCCCGTGGCATTTGTAATATCAGGCTTGCTTGGAATAGGTTAGGCTTCACCGGAGGATGTGGCTATCAGAGAGGAAAGAGGGATGGATCAACTTTGACTAGCTGGCGTTGTTATGTTGGATTGGATTCAATGTGAAAGGCCTATGAGGAAAGTATAGATGCATTTAGATGCAGATGTTTTTGAATTGACAACAGATGGAGGAATTAGATGTAAGTTGAACCATCAGGGAATTATCAACCAAACCACAGCTACTCAGTCTTGCTAAATTCTTCATCTGAGAAAGGATCATGATTGATGAAGCAAAAATAATGTTTAAACTGTAAAACCTGTTAAACAAGCTGATTTCAATACTCACTTGATTAATATTGAAGAAGGGGAAAAATGGTTAGTTTCTCTAGGTTTCAAAGACACATACTAGCACACGCACACACACACACACACACATGCACACGCACACGCACACGCACACAGACACGAACACACACAAACCAACTGTTCAAATCACTTTATTCATACCCCCTGACAAACCTACTTACAACTCAATTTAATATTTTATCATCAATTCAACTGTCATGTTTAAAACGGATGAAATTCGTTTCCCCGAGCCAGACAGCTCTATTTATTTAGATATTCATAAGATGTTTTTCCGAATCAATGAACCAATCCTGTGGGTTTTTTTGCCATTAGCACTTTTCCGTGCTGGGCTGATTTGCGCTTCCATTACCAGTTGTAATGCGCCGATCTGTGATGACCCGCGCCCCAGTCAGACCCTCCCTAGTGGACCCTTCCCTCAGGTTGACCCTCCCCAGTAGACCCTCCCCAGTGGACCCTCCCCAGTGGACCCTCCCCAGTGGACCCTCCCTAGTGGACCCTCCCCAGTGGACCCTTCCCTCAGGTTGACCCTCCCCAGTGGACCCTCCCCAGTGGACCCTCTCCAGTGGACCCTCCCCAGTGGACCCTCCCCAGTGGACCCTCTCCAGGTGGACCCTCCCCAGTGGACCCTCCCCAGTAGACCCTCCCCAGTGGACCCTCCCCAGTGGACCCTCCCCAGTGGACCCTCCCCAGTGGACCCTCCCCAGTCAGACCCTCCCTAGTGGACCCTTCCCTCAGGTTGACCCTCCACAGTAGACCCTCCCTAGTGGACCCTCTCCAGGTTGACCCTCTCCAGTCGGACCCTCCCCAGTGGACCCTCTCCAGGTGGACCCTCTCCAGGTGGACCCTCTCCTGGTGGACCCTCTCCAGGTGGACCCTCTCCAGTCGGACCCTCCCCAGTGGACCCTCCCCAGTGGACCCTCTCCAGTCGGACCCTCTCCAGGTGGACCCTCTCCAGTCGGACCCTCCCCAGTGGACCCTCTCCAGGTGGACCCTCTCCAGGTGGACCCTCTCCTGGTGGACCCTCTCCAGGTGGACCCTCTCCAGTCGGACCCTCCCCAGTGGACCCTCCCCAGTGGACCCTCTCCAGTCGGACCCTCTCCAGGTGGACCCTCTCCAGGTGGACCCTCTCCAGGTGGACCCTCTCCAGGTGGACCCTCTCCAGTGGACCGGCCCTGGACCCTCCTCCATGTGTGCTGCGATGACATCAGCCCTGGTTACTGCTCAGAGCGAGAAGCTGTCTCTCAAATGACAGAACTATAAAACTACAATGACCTGCTTGTTCTACTGCAGGGGACGTCGTCACCCTGCTGACAATAATTCACATTATAAGATCGCTATTATCGATATTCCATTTTTTTTGCAATCTGGAATACGCGTCCAAGCCATCATGCAGCCCTAGTCCTAATTTTCTGACCAGCGAAAATTGGTCGACATAATCTCGTCTTTTCAACAGTAACCTGTATTTAGACCTCTTTTCAAACGAAAAATGCTATTTCTTCAACTCTGTAGTCTGTACACAACATACATTTTTGTAATATTAAATTACCGTATGTTTGACTATTGCGTGCTGCAGCATGCTTTGAGCCAAGAGAACTCCAATCCAAAGATTGATGTGGAGGCTGGATATAGGGTCTTATTGAGTGGATCCGCCTGCGAAGTCCACCTCAGGAGAAAACTGCACATGCCAAGTTCTATCTGTAATGATGCTGCTCCATCTGCCCTCTCTCGCTGCCGGGAAAATAGGCAGTGTTTCAGGGGTCATTCCAGACCAAGGTGCCCAGAGAGTAAGAACGCAACTTCTGTAACAGAAGGAAAATAAAAAAACTGATCTGTGCTTATGAAAGGTCAGGTTTTAAAAAACGTGAGTCTGTGTTTCATCTTTCTGTGTCGTTTTTCTGTCATCACATAGAGGTTCAGGGATCATAGTTTGTACTACCCGCACGCCTCTATTGAAAATGATCCCACACTCTAAACAATGACAGACAGTGGATCAATTGCACCACTTTAGTCAAAGCTTATAAAGCACACATTTTGCAATGCACTCCTCATACGAAGAACTAATCAGCTGATTGTTTTGTCAATGTGGGTTGTGGTGGACACCGAGTTACACTGGAGAATGATCGGATCATTCCTGCTCTCGTATCAATGATCTAATAACATCAGAAAACCGATGACCCTACTCAAAGAAACACAGCTACAGGCAGCTCACGTTTATGCCTACCGGTAGATACATTTATGTTCAGTTCATGTCACTCCTGTCAAACACAGAAGGATGGGGTGGTGAGTGTGTCCCAAACAAAGTTGGTTCAGGGAAACTCAATAAATGTGCTGTACTATTGCCACAGAGTGAATTGGTTTGGGGCAAGTTACCACAGTCTGCAATATCTTCAGTGAGGAGTACAGCAATAGTGGAGCCCACTCAGTCTAAGTCAAGAGTAACAAACCATCAAATCATCCACTGTGGGGAGAGGGTTGGGTTCCCCTCACAAATAATCAACCACAAATAAAAACGAATCGAGTTTAAGATAAATGCTTAGTTGCTGATGTGTCTCCCTGTGTTGCAGTAGAAAGCCCAAGGCTGGTAGCATTCAATCAAATGGGCAGCATACAGTAATCAGATACGCCCATAAGGTCACAAGAGGATAGGACTTGTATTGTTATGGTTCAGGGATTGCAATATACACATATGGATTCATTTGTCAATGGAAAGACAAGTTGTTGCACATAACGGTGCAGCATGAATCTATCACCTCTGAACTGATTTGGCCTGAAAACAAAACACCCTGTGCAAAGAAAAACAGATCCATCCTGGGAATTGTTCTCCACTACCAGAACTTCATAGAGGGCTATTCTGCAAAAGCGAACAGCTGTTTAAACTCCCAGCTGAACCACTCAAAACATGGAAAGGGAGTACACCAAAAAAGGAAATGGGACATGTAAATCTCTTGTCTGCTGATTAGGCCACTGAATTTAAAGAGGAATTGAAGACTCTCAAAATTACCGTATGACCAGCGTTATGCTGGCTTATCCAGACTTCATTACACAATCATAATTGTTGTCAACGCTTAACTTGAGGGAATAATATAAACTTTTATTTTCCCAGATTTGTCCAAGTTAATGAACTGGTCAGTGCATAAGCTATTTTTTAGCACGGGCCGTCTGCTACAAATGTTGCCATTGGCTAAAGGGGTGACACTTTACACCATCGACCAATGATAACCCTTTGAAATGCAAACATAGTGCCCAAACCCAGACTTCATCTGTGCGATCATCGATGGGTGGCCTCATTCAGCTCTGTGACTCAAACTATGTTTGAGTGACAAACTCAAAAATATTAACATAAACATTTATCACATATAACTAGTTTGAGTTTGTCAGAGACAAACTCAGTGACAAACTATGTTCCTGGCACTAAAACATTGCGGACGACGTATTAAGTTGAGAACCGTTTTTTCAGTCATGTATCTGTGACGAAACACCTGTCTCTACTACAAACAAGCACAAGGTGTGCCGGATCCAGCAGCTGTCTATAGGCGTGGCTCAGCGCCACCGTGACCATCCAGCTGTACAACAAATGTGCTTTTGACAATATGACGACGACAATGTGGTTTATGAAGGTAGTTCACCAGTATGGGTACAATAAGAGGTCTGTGTGTGAGAGATGTAAATAGGCTGTTACCTACTCCACCATGTCCTACAACATATTCAGTGACCATGGTGACTAGGACTAAGATATCAGATGGATTGGTTAACTGATTTAATTTATTAGCAGGCTAGAGCTGTCTAAAATCAACCATGGTGCGATTAAATGATTGTAGCTCCTTCACAAAACGGAAGTACTGACACCTTACATAATATATGCCAGTACAGTCTATGATTTTATTAGCAGTTCAAGTCATGTGTGTTTGACCGTTCACAGAGCCTATCAGATGAAAAAGAAACGGGGGAAAAGAAAGATCAGATGTAAATGTGTGTTCTGCAGATATATCAGCAGTCAGGAATAGTGCGTGATCGTGCACGGTTCACAGACAAGAGGTCACACTGTCCACGAGTAAAAAGACTGGTGTGGAGGACAGACGTAATTCGGTGAGTCTTATGTTGGTAAAAAAAATATTTTGGAAACAAATTGTGGATCATTACAATTCTCTGAAAAACAGAATCAAACATGTATGGGTTACTGGAGGAGAAACTAAACCAAAAGGAGAAAAGACTAAGAGTTGAATTTTATCCAAACTCGCCATCTTCAGTCCTCTAATCTTTCAGTTCTGTGTGAACATTATGTTTGTACCATTATTTTCATCAGAAAGCCCCCCCCCCCCCCCCCCCCAGCCCTCTCTGTTCCACTTGCTTGCCTATTTTCCTCCCAAAGCTGTGAGTTTATTTTTATCCGTCACGAGAACAATGCCATCCTGCCTGGGCCCCGTTTCCCGAAAGCATCGTTAGCATGTGGATCGTGGAGTGCGTCATACGAGCATCGCAGTTTTCGCACAAATTTCAAGTGGAGGGCAGGAAGGGAAAATTCGAGAGATTGGAGCTGGAGGACACGGAGTAGGCTACGTGAAACACTTGGACGAACCTGCCCGCAGCAGGTTTTGCGAAAAAATCGCACATCCATGTGTTCTTGTGTTGATTAGAGATGTTAGTGTCAACAGGATTTGCGAAAAGACTACATCGCTACATCACATGTTTCGCTGCTCTGATTGGTTGTAGGTCGATGCCATCCAATTGTTTTCAGATTTATACTCGTCTGCGCCTGTTGTTGGTCTTGTGATTTCATGCTAATTATTCCCATGAGCAAGTTTTTAATTTTCTTTTACACCAGAACAACACACTATCATCCCAGTTAAACTCCAATCTCTCCCATCAAAACGCCAGCGCAGAGACAGCCGCTTAGCGTCCCAAAGCAGACGCCTCCGCTCAACTGTTACTTCCATGCCGCTCTCCGATAGAAGCTGCCTCACGCTGATTAGAAATCCTAATTAAAAACAAGGGGATGATCATCGATCCTCTGAACCTGGAGAGTGGGGGGGGATGAGATGCGGAGGCGGAGAGGCAGTGGAGCGTCAGACCAGCCTTTTTTTTACATCACTGTTTGCGCTCAGTGGTTTTGTTCCAACTACCACCTCCCCCAAAATTAATTAAGAACTACTAACCTTCCTGTCATTAAAAATACCAAACTACCTGTTTTAGTAAAGACCAAACTGACCTGTTTCTTTAAAAAAACAATCTACCTGTTTCCAAATCTGGGCGTTAGCGGCATTGACTGAGTAGGTGTGCCTCGTGGCAGACAGGCCTAATGAATTGGCCTATCGTTACACAACCTCATTAAATGTGAAGTTAGATTAAAGAGCTTTCATTTGAGTGTAATTTGTAAGAAATGCCATAGCCATACCTTGGGTACTTCATTGAATGCACTGTGACAAAAGTTCTGAGTTGACGGCACCTGCATCTGTATGATACATTTCTTATTCAGACCGCTCCCGGCTCACTTCTTATTAATCAGGGAATCTCTTCCCTGATTGGTTTGTGGAATCAATCTTGCCTGCAAATCAAGTTTGCGCCGATGCATTATCATAGGTGCATGAATGGAACACTTTTCAATGGCAGACAAATGTGGATGGGAGAGAGCAGATAGGGAGGGGGATTTCTTTCATTTGGTTGATTATTTCCTTAATTCTCCTCTCTTCTGCTCTCTCCGCCCTCACTCTTATTTTAAAGGATAATATCTTACCAACAGCAGGTGTAACGTGCTTTGTCACAATGCTTTCAAAACATTTGTCTGGGACCCTCCGTCGACCTCAGCTCAACATAGGTTCAGATGCATGGAGAGAATCAACAGGATATTTAGAATAACCCAATAGGAAAATAACACCTGACAAAATAACAATCAATCATCCAACCAGTGCACCCATTATGTTCCCATTCCATAGATTTGAATTTCATATTTAATAACGCATTGTGGCCATTTTCTATCTGACCTGGACATTTTCAGGGGCTATAATTTGACACCCCCAGTAACTTTTTTAAATGCCAGAATTTTTTTTTTTTATCTCAAAGGGAACTTTGATGGAAACAGCCTCGATTTTAATTCACAAATGATGTGAATTCGGCCAAGAGTGTGTGGAGCCTTTATGTAATTTGGGACTCGAGCTAACCGAGCTGAAATTCTGGCCCATGCACTGAAGGCCGATCTCCAACCTCCCCTTGCTCCCCTTCCTCGCCAAAGTCCTGGAAAACCTTGCAGCTCAACTTCAGGGCCGCCTGTATCACCACATGATATGTCATGAATTAGCGATACAAAGCTGATTATTTTGCAATAATTGTAAGGGGAATAGTAAATCAGTTTGGGAAAATATCAATAAAATAAAGAAGATGAATAAAAAAATCGGGTATTAAAGGAAGCTAAAGATACACTCTTAAAAGGTTGCAGCACATTTTTGGCCCAAGAAGTTTGGTGCAGGATCAAGTGTTGTCAGACCTGCAAATAACAAATTGTTTTCCCAGGAAAAGTTCTCAGAATCCACAGTACTGAAATAACTTGCTTGCATAATAGCTTGGTCACCATCTTAACTTATGACGATGTTATTCCATCTGTGACACATGCCAAATATGTGAAAATGTTTTGCACAATCAAGTTGGCAGGCAGTCTTTTCAAAATTGAACTTTAATCTGAAACATTTCAAGAGCATCAGGCACCAGTTGTCTCCATTTGCTGCAAACACCAACAGTAGGGTTTCTACCTATTTTTCTTATTGCATAACCTCTTGGTCTCCTGGGACTGATGTGACTACACTCAAGCCTTTGTACTCACTCTATAAAATTACTAAAAAGCCAAGGGATCATCATCAATGCAATATCCTGAACCAGTCACTCACTTATTATTACTTATTTTATTTTACTCTCTGATGCATGCCTGATGTTGACCTGAAGTCAGCACAACAATGTAGCCAGTAATGAACACCTTGTATTTATTGTAATTATTATACCTTGTTTTGTACTGTTTTATGTAATGTAGTTAATTTGCTGTTCTTGTTAATAAAACAGAAGTAATTACTTTTAATTGTGTGCAGTTGTGTGCAGCTGGCTTTATTTGTCTCTTTTCGGCTTTCTTTCAGTTTTCTGTTTCATCTCTGCGGCTGCCAATCTCCATGCAATACATTTATCTTTTGTCCCTGCAATGGGGTGACTAAATGGCCTCACTCATGCTCCAGTTACCTCTACAGACTTTGGTGCTTTCACTCCAATAGGCTATAATTGAAGCTCCCTCATTCATTCAGGTCGTTCAACCTCAGCAGACGAATCCTCATGGGCGATTTGCAGGCATCCCAGTCTGGTCACAGACACCTGCTGTCTTCTCCAGCCCTTTCTATTGATTAGTGGCTAAACAACACCGAGTAGACTGGAATATAATGGATGTCTGTAAGGCAGGACCCTTATCTCAAACCCTCACCCTTTTTTAATTGTATTGGTCAATATTGAGGAATGATCCAAAAAACCTGTAAAGGATTTTGTCCTATCAGGCAAAGGAAGTTATTAAAATAGGACTCCTAAGACTCCATTATAATCAAGCTATCGATTTTTAAAACTTTTAAAAAAGTTTTGTGGGTGAAAATGCGAAACAGCAGTTTATTTTGACACAATGTAATGTATAAATATTATATTTATTTTGTAGCCACAAATTAAACTTCTATCCATCTGAGAATATTTGTTATTGCCAACCACCATCTGATACCACTCTGAAGGAAGCTGTTTTTGAACAGATACCATTTAAACAAAAATATTGTCTAATGTCGGATATACTGCCCCCTACTCAGCAAATAAAAACATTATGAGCCTGGCCCCGAGCTCTGGGGCTGCGGAGGGGAGGTGAACTCAGGTGAAGGAGCATGGGGCTACGACTCATGTCATCCATCAATCAACTGACGGGTCGAGGCCCCACTCACCTTCTTGGCAGACTCTGATCTTCGTCTGGGTGTGAGGATAGAGACTTCTGTTGACCACACCTCGCCTTAACCTTATGAAGACACCCATTTGCATGTTTAATCATCTTTGATTATTTTTGCGACTGCGTCTGTTGATTATGGGCACAGGAACTAGGTGCACTTACCGAATAACACTCATTAGAACCAAATCCAAACATAGTTTTTTTTATCTTAAAAGCCTCCTTTTGGGTGAAAAGGTCACCATGGCAGAACACGTAGGCTTTGGAACAATCACAGACAGAGGATTGGTGAAGCTTGGCGGAGCAGGGCTGTCATCAGCGTGTTTCTTCACAAAGCTATTTGTGTAATGTTGTTTGTTTGCTCCATGTCGGCGTACGTATGGTTCAGTGTGTCACAGAACCAGGATGATGATGGAAGAGAAACATTCAATCCCGCTGACAATCCCCGCTTGAGATGCTCACAGGAAGAATCATTACTTTGAACTTACCGTAGGGCCTTAAGTTTAGACTATTGATTACTGTGCTTTAACTCTCTCTCTCTCTCTCTCTCTCTCTCTCTCTCCCTCTCTCTCTCTCTCTCTCTCTCTCTCTCTCTCTCTCTCTCTCTCTCTCTCTCTCTCTCTCTCTCCCTCTCTCTCTCTCTCTCTCTCTCTCTCTCTCTCTCTCTCTCTCTCTCTCTCTCTCTCTCTCTCTCTCTCTCTCTCTCTCTCAACTGCTTACAAAATATCATTTATCTTGTTTTGGAAAATTACAAATTACCTCGGGGACATCACAAGACCACACTAGAATCTAATCTAAAAACCTCAACCAGATGAGAAATACTTCTACCCTACAATGGCTCTGTTGGATGGGTATTATGGGCATTATGGATAAGGATAACGGATAAGGTACAGTGAGCCGGTCATAATGTACAGACAGATGGTAATTATGTAAGGGATAATGTACTGGCAACTCATCATTTTGTAAGGTATAGTGTACAGGGGTCATTATGCAAGGGATAATGTATAGGCAACTCGTCATTATGTAAGGGATAATGTAAAGTTGGTCATTATGTAAGGGATAATATCTCTCTCTCTCTCTCTCTCTCTCTCTCTCTCTCTCTCTCTCTCTCTCTCTCTCTCTCTCTCTCTCTCTCTCTCTCTCTCTCTCTCTCTCTCTCTCTCTCTCTCTCCCTCTCTCTCTCTCTCTCTCTGATGCTACAATGCTTGCCCCATTTGAACCCTCTTTCCATTAGTGCCACCAAGTATTTTTATCATTGCGGTCCAAGAGTATCCCCTAGTCCTTCATCTAGAGGAGTGTAAAGGGCCATACATCCACTCCTTAATGGAGTGGGGAAAAGAGCCTATTGGCTAAAAGAACCCCTGCTTTGTGCCTGTGTGTGTATGTGTGTGTGTGTGTGTGTGTGTGTGTGTGTGTGTGTGTGTGTGTGTGTGTGTGTGTGTGTGTGTGTGTGTGTGTGTGTGTGTGTGTGTGTGTGTGTGTTCCTGTGTGTGTGTGTTCCTGTGTGTGTTTGTTCCACTCAGGCAGATGTAACCTCTGGAGGATTTCTTAATGAATAAATGTATGAAAAATTGAAATTCAATCCGGTATTCATCATTGCTTTTTGGGAATGGGCATACCTCATCTACAATGGACCTAAAGGATTCTGTTCTGGTTGTAAATAGTTCTTTCAAAACATTGATTACTGCTTGAAGCTGTTTTTGTGGAACATATTACGTTTTCAGCAGTGCTTGTGTGTGTTTGTGTGTCTGTGTGGTTGTGTGTGTGTGATTGTGTGTGTGTGTTTGTCTGATTGTGTGTGTGTGTGTGTGTGCGTTTGTGGGGGTTCGAGTAATCTCCGCCTACCGCCTCTTTCCAACTCGGCCGCATTCCCCTGACTGGTGCGCGCTCGGTCCTTAAGAACCCTCGAACTCCAACGTCGGATCGGGGTTGCCACAGTGCGTGTGTGTGTGTGTGTGTGTGTGTGTGTGTGTGTGTGTGTGTGTGTGTGTGTGTGTGTGTGTGTGTGTGTGTGTGTGTGTGTGCGTGTTTGCGTGTGTGTCAATGGAGAATCTCGTTTATCAGCTGGGGATATTGTACCTGCCAGGACTGCTCTATCGGCGCACCGGAACATCCCTCCCTCTAGGACTCTGCCCTGTCATTACATCCTCCGGAGCACCTACTCAGAGTTGACCCACCCCTACCCAGAGCTGATTGCACAAACACACACCTTAGAAGCATCTCTATCGTTTTTTCTTGCGCACCCCCTTACCCATTCACTTTATCCAGAGTGGGATGCTCTTTTTAGGTGTTTTGTAAGTGGTTTCCTTGGAGCCAAAGATGAATAAATAAAATATATCTACCATTATAGATTTATTTTATTTTTACAAAGGGACAAAATATATCGATGAACATGTTTTTTTAAATGAAAATGCAAATATACAGGATTATAGCCATAGGCTAATTTCCATCCTTAGTCCCTGACTGGAAGATGGTCCCTAAATAAATTAAAAATAAAGCGAAATAAAGACAAATCTAAATATACAGTAAAACAGACACATACTGGGTAAAACATCATTATATACATAAAAGCCAGGGTTAACAGATCAGCGGCAGTGGACAAATTATAAATTATCCGAGCTAGTGACCACATGTTTGTTTTTCCAAAAGCCATTTTTTAAGATGTTTGGAAAATGGGGTGAGAGTTGGTAGTTTGCGTATTGCACTTGGTATGGAGTTCCAGGTATTGGTTGCTCTATAGGAAAGAATTGCCGGGCCAAAGGCACTTCTCCTAAAGGGAACAGTGCAATTACCTCTGGACTCTGGAGCCTGCTCTGGATAAGCTCACATAGCATTGCATTTTGAGCTCAATGTCATACGTTGAGCACAGTGTAGATGTCTACAGAAACAAAACTAAATAAAACTACTTGGCGTTATTGTTTTACAGGCCGCCCCCACAAAGAATCCCAAATTGAGTTTTGCAGAGGCTAGTGGATATTCCAGCACCAGGCACTGCAACTTTCCAGCCTGATTCAGTCTTGAGTCCATCTATGTCCAGCTCCCACATTCTTACACATCTATACCACATTTTGATTTATCCTAGCCTGATCTACTGCTTCTAAGAAACCCACACACTCCCAGAGCACCCACAGATAATGATTGATTTCTGAAGAATGATTGTGACCTGACAATTGAATGAATGACTTTATGCTCTATTCTGTATATAAAATGTTTCACACAAAATGGTTTCTGGGTTTGTGGTGTTGAAAAAGGAAACAAAATCATTAACCAGAAGACTTATATTCACTAAATATTTGATATTCGATCATAAATAAATATTTGATCACATTTCCCTTAATTTTAATAGAAAAATCAAGGAGCTTCGTCAGAATTTAAAATACAGTATATACAGATCACTAGATGCATATATACACAGACAGACAGATGGAAAGACAGACAGACAGACAGACAGACAGACAGACAGACAGACAGACAGACAGACAGACAGACAGACAGACAGGAACAGACAGACATGCACTGCCTCCCCCTGGTGTTGAAACGTTGACTCTTGTAGCCATCAGTTTCACTTAAGCCCCTGCCATCTCGAGGAGATGGAGGTGTAAATCAGTAATAACTGGCAGGCATGAAACAGACATAGCAGGTCTCCATCCTCTCCTTCTTCCACCACCCCCGGCCGTGATCAATCACGAGAAGTGAAAGCGCCAGGTTGACTGACAAGTGAGGATGACAGCCCGTCGCTGGAGGCGTGCATGCCCAAAGCGAACAGAAGATCTGTTTGGTTTTGTAATATGACGAAGAATGATCACAAACTATTATTGTTCTTGATCGTATTTTCAGATAGATTTAAAGTGTCACTGTAGGCAATCAGCACATATGAACGCTGTTCCCTCTTTCTCCACAGCGCTGCTGCTGCCGGTTTCCATGGCTACAGGACTTGGGTGGGTTGGGTCTGCGTGGAGGATGATTAGCTGGCCCGGGCGTGGGACACACACATTTGCTTTGTTACAGCAGCAGATCAGAGAGGGTCAAGAGGCTGGTTGCATGGTCAACAGTAAAGCATCACAAAGGACTCTGCAGAGATGCTGTCTACTCAGAAACTGTTTACCATGGAAGGAACAGATATTGATGAGGACTGGATATTATATTGATAACTGGAAATTATATTGATAACATGATATTGATTGATAATAAAATATTGGAACCTCTTCAGTCAATGCTCAATATGTGGAAGCAGGCTGGATTTTACCTGGAAGTATATTACAGGGAGACCAACAGAAATGCCATAGAGCTTCGAAAGACACAAATGTACCCAGGATAAGAGTACATAATTACATCTGTAGTGTCCCTGTAAGCATTTCTAGCCCTCACTTCAACTGCTTACAAAATATCATTGATCTTGTTTTGGAAAATTACAAATTACCTAGGGGACATCACAAGACCACACTAGAATCTAATCTAAAAACCAGTCTTCTCAACCAGATGAGAAATACTTCTACCCTACAATGGCTCTGTTGGATGGGTATTATGGGCATTATGGATAAGGATAAAGGATAAGGTACAGTGAGCCGGTCATAATGTACAGACAGATGGTAATTATGTTAGGAATAATGTACTGGCAACTCATCATTTTGTAAGGGATAGTGTACAGGGGTCATTATGCAAGGGATAATGTACAGGCAGCTCGTCATTATGTAAGGGATAATGTAAAGTTGGTCATTATGTAAGGGATAATATACAGACAGATGGTGATTATGTAAGGGATAATGTACAGGCAGATGGTCATATTTATTTTGTAATAATGACTGAATTCTCTTTACCCTGCTTGTCAGACGGCTACTTACTAAATAAATCAATGATTTGAATTAACTATAAGATATATACAAACAGTAGGTATATATCTATAAAGACTTGGAGCTTATCATGAAATAATGAACCTTAGCAGGCCTTAATTGACCATGAGAATCGATTATTCATCCAAGCCATGTAAAAGATGTGCGTAATAAATGTGTGTGCTGGGGACATGCATCAATAGGGGGATGTTCTGTGAACATTGTGACGGGCAGCTGGTTTACTGAACTCAAACCCGTATCAATCATTTATGGAAAAAGGTGGTTGCTGCTAGTATGTCTTTGCAACCCCATAGCAACGATCGAGTGGACACACATTGTAATGTACAGGTCATGTAGTTGCATCGTGTAGCAAGACCGCATTCATGTCAACATACATTTCTCAGTCGTCTGTATTGATTTTATGAGGTAAATGAAGATTCCCTATAGGTAAAACAGCCACACTTAACCTCAGGAGGAATAGATGAAGGCCTACACAACAGACATCACATTCACATTGAAATCAGTCGGTAGGAGGAAATATAGATCCATACGCTACTTTCTGAGAACTATACAGAGACAAATGAGGTGATCTAAGTGTAAATCAAGGTTAGTCGACTCTACTGTGTATTACTGAGGTGAGCATTGATTAAACACCCGATACAGCCTAGGTCCACATAGTCTAATGAAGTGAATGCACAGCAAGAAGGAGAGAGAGATCCTTAACGGCCTGGTGGATCTGACTTTGGTAATCGTTATTTGGGTGAAGAAGTTTCATAGCTCATTAGACTGTTATGAAAACGCACTATTAACCCCGCAATTAAACGCAGTAGTGAACACGCTAGTAAATGTGTTAGAATGCCGTCCTAATTGCCATTTTTCATGCCACTGAAGAGTTGAAGCATAGCGGCATAAAAGTGTTATGAACCCCTAAACGGCACATTTTGCAGCGCAATAAAATAAAGCAGGTCAGCATTTGAATCACTGTACGTCTACAGTAAGGCGTGACCCTATTGGGCTTTCACAATCTGTGTATATAGTGTGTGTGTGTGTGTGCGTGCGTTGATGTGTGTGTGGACACAGGCCTGCGTGCATGCATGTGTGTGTGGTGCGTTTCTGAGTTTGCGCTGTGTGTGTGTGTGTGTGTGGGCATGTCCACAACCGTGTTTTCAGTGGGTTAAGGCTGGCTGGGCTCTCCAGCAGAAAATCTAAACAATTAGCAAAGTTCTGCTCCATATCAGCAGTGATAGGCAGCCTGGCAGTGTGGCGCAGGAGATGTTTTTTGTACCCTTGAACAATGACTTATCTTATCTCTGAAATATTTGAATCTTGTCTCTGTGATTGGTGGATTCAAATAAAGAATTAAATGTGTGTGTGTGTGTGTGTGTGTGTGTGTGTGTGTGTGTGTGTGTGTGTGTGTGTGTGTGTGTGTGTGTGTGTGTGTGTGTGTGTGTGTGCGTGTGTGCGTGTGTGCGTGTGTGTGTGTGTGTGTGTGTGCAAATTTGTCTGCATGGCAGGTAGAGGGCTGTTTCCTGAGCTTTCTCATTTACCAGACTTATCTAATCATGGTGGTGTGATTCACCAACATGAGGTAGCAGCAACGCCCAAAGACACCCAAATCGAATGAAGACGTGATTACATAAATGCTGTTCCGAGGAGATGAGCACAGAATAATCAACGAGAACCTCCGCTAAACATTCCCGCTCGCCGGTTCTGGTATCAAACGAGAGATGGAGGGTGTACTGAATGGATCTGTTAGGTGCACTTCTCGCTCTGCTTACACCAGGGAATTGTAATTACACGGATACACACACACAAACACAAACACACGCACACACGCACGCACGCACACACACACACTCACTCACACACACACGGACGCACGCACGCAACCACGCACACACACAAACACACACACCAAACACACGGACAAACGCTTCTACAGGATCTCAACAGTGAGATGCCAGTAGAAACTTTATAAAAATAAATTATGAAAGTTTAATATCGTGTATAAAACAAATGCCACTCTAACACATTCATTTCAATATTAAAAAGCTGCATTATTTTGTCGGATAACATGGGTGATGATGTGAGTGAGTTGAAGGCATGTGGCTCAGGAGAGAGAGCCGGTTGGCTGGTTACCAGAAGGTTGCCAGTTCGATCCCCTGCTCCTCCTAAATGAGTGTCGAGGTGTCCCTGTGAAAGACACCTCGCCCTAACTGTTGCAGATGAGCTGGCTGTCTCCTTGCATGGTTTACTGTGCCGTAGATGTGGATGATTGGATGATTGTTAGGCAATATGAGTGGCCACTGTTAGTAAGCGCTATATACAGTCCCTTTACCATTTAAGTGACTCCTTCAGTATTTTAATAGTGTCAGGGTTTTTTGAGCTGGAGGTAGACCCAAACAAAGAGATGAACAACTCGAAATAGCAAGTTTCGCTATAATCCAGAACACAAAATGGGTTGAGACCATCAGGAGTAAGTAATTACACTGAACAGAGGTGGACAGAATTATGAACTCACACAGGAGACACACATTTGCCTAATGACACCAAGGGACCACAAGTCATGAACGGCCCTGGGGTCGTAATTGTTTGAGTCATTAAGATGTGGGTGTGGGTGAACAATACATATACATTGTCATTAAATGAAGAAGTTAAAACAAACATTTTGTAGGAGAACCTATCATTTGCAAAAAATATCGGATGTGTTGAAGCCATTACACTGATTTGTGTTTTACCTATGTCATATTTATCATATTCATGTGAGTAACTTATAATGAAATACTATTAATCATGTTGACGTGGAATGATTATGATGATGATGATGATGATGATGATGATGATGATGATGATGATGATGATGATGATGATGATGATGATGCAATGATGATGTCAGGGGGTGGTAACTCTGTATGTAGACGTCACCTGAGCACAGGTGTTTTTGGCTAGAGAGCGGAAGGGCAAACGATTTTCAACCGCATTACGAGATGAAGCAAGTTTTCTGTTTAAGATGAGTTTACATTATTTTGCTGTTACGGTTACGCAATAAAAGATCGCATTGTGACACTACAAAAGGATGAATGCGTGTTGATTTGCTGACCGCTCCTACAGGGTGAAAGGTATGTCTTATGTCAAATCAAGTCAACAAAATTGTATTTGTATAGCCTGTAATCACAGTTACAATTGAAAGGGCTGTATACATATTTGTTTATGATAATAACAAGACATGGACTGATATTATGCTAATTTAGGTCCAATAGATCCACATTGAACAATAATAGGGTATAATTTAAAAAAGCTAAATGCAGATGGCAAATGGACAAATTCTGTCCTATTGTCCAGTGTCTTCTGTGCCATATTCCCCTTAAAAAAGAACGTCCTCTCAATTCAAAGCAATCCCTTTTCTATTATAAACAGTCAAAAAGTAGTGCAGCCATGTGATGAAGGTCTTTCTGTTTCAAATAAGTATTCAACAACCTCCAAGACAATCCCATGCTGAACTCAATATTTCATTTCCCTGACAATAGATTCCTTATCTGGAACATAAACACCCAATTCAACTCTGCGCCATAGAGCTAGCAAGGTCAGAGAAGTTCTGGGTTAGACTTAGTTCACAGACTGGGGATCTGGCCTTATCCCTCGGTACAAAGTTGTTCAGCTTGATGGTTGTCCTGATGTCTCTGTTCAGGAAAAATCAACACCCTTTGTTTCATGACAAATGTTTTTGCACATACTGTGATGTTTCTGCATTAGTAAATGAAGGTGAGTGCGGTGAAGGGAATAATACTGTTGAATACTTTAATTCAAACGATGTGGGTGGTTGCGTATTTTTGAACCCGCCAGCTTGTTTTTCGAATCCCTTCTAGACACCGGTTTGTTGAAATATAACTTGATTACCTCTTCTTTTCTGGCTTCCTAGTTTACTGTCAGTTATGTTTGACAAAACTACAGTATTAATCTGTATATATTTATTCTTATCTTCTTTTGGTGTCCTGTGACTTTCAATCTGGGACCTTAATTTTCAGAATAAAGATCTGCAGAACAAGAGATTGCGAACCAAAATAATCCTTAGATAGGTGATAGTGACACTGACAAAACACACACTGATTCCAACCACCATTTGAGACATAATTGTTGGCTAATGAACGGTAATGAATAGCAGAATTCATAACAGAATGACACAAATGAAGACCATCTTCCTGCTCTGTGACAGATACGTGGTCATCAGGCAGAGGATGAAACAAAACGCATTAAAAGCCTATTCATTAAAACCCACCAACTAAGGCTTTCCAATTCGATTTAACAGTTATAGATATAGACTGTTGGTTTCTGTGTGTGTGTGTTGTTTTGCGTGTGTGTATGTGTGTATCAATGTGTGCATGTGTCTTGTGAATTGCGCATTGTGTCTGTTGCAGATGTGCTATTGTGTGATTTTTGCGTGTGTGTGTGTAGGTGCGTGCATGCGTATGTGCATCAATGTGTGAATGTGTCTTGTGAATTGTGTATGTGATATTGCGATCTATGTGTGTGTGTTTTTTGTGTGTTTGTGTGTCAGTGTCAGCCCAAAAACTGTGGGTTGATGGTTCCATTGCCACATTTCCTGTGGTGTCTCAATAACCAAATTAATAATAGGCCAGTGAGGGAGAAACAGATATAAAGCAAACACAGCACATCTCATTAGAAATGTTTTATGACTTGCTTTTTTTATGCCTGTGCATGCGAGAGAGATAGTGTGTTTGTGTGTCTAGTCTAGTCTGTCTAGTTATATTTCTGTTTCTGGAAATAAGTGTGTCATTTTTGTGAGAATGTGGATGCCCAGTACATGTGTGTGTTTGTGTGTGTGGGTGAGGATGTGTTTGTGGATGTGGGTTTGTATGTGTCTGTCCATGTGTTTGTGGATGTGGGTTTGTATGTGTCTGTCCATGTGTTTGTGGATGTGTCAGCCTATTTTTAGGTGTATGTGTATGCATTCATGTATGTGTATGTGTAAGTGTGCATGTGTGTGTATGTGCATGTATGGCTGTATAATTGACATTCCATTCCATTCCGGAATCTTTAATAGTTTGATATTTTATTATTATTATTATTATTAAGGCTTTTTGAATAGGAGATCTTAACAGTGAAAATAAGCATTTGTAAAGGAAACCCCTCCCAAGAACATGAGCACAGCGCTGAGAAGAGCCGAGAGACAGCAGGCTGAACCCTGACTGCCTTGGGGAGCGTACCTATGTTCCCCGCTTTTTATGTGACCGGGGAACATAGGATCCAGAGAGCGAATAATTTTTTCGTAGGATGGTAGGGGCAAGTACCGCCTTTTTCGCCTCTGATTCGCCTGTGATTGGTTAGAATGGCTCTCCTCCTATTGGTTGTGTTTAGGGTTAGGGTTAGGTTTAGGGTTAACCCTCACCCTAACCCTAACCCTAACCATAACCCTAAACCTGACCCTAACCCTTCGCACCCGGGGAACATAGGACCTGGGGAACATAGGGATGACCCCCTACCTTGCTAACATCGGGGAGGACGGCTGAAAACACGGAGCACTGGGCCTGACGTTTGCTGAAAGGCAGGAGGTCCCACAGCTGCTTCAAGGCTTCAATACTAACTCGTCAGTCAAACAGTCATCTATGGACATCCTGTTTGGAACTCCTCAGCCTGTGGGCAGCAATCTTTCAGTTTGTGTGTGTGTGTGTGTGTGTGTGTGTGTGTGTGTGTGTGTGTGTGTGTGTGTGTGTGTGTGTGTGTGTGTGTGTGTGTGTGTGTGTATGTGTGTATGTGTGTGTGTGTGTGTGTGTGTGTTTGTGTGTGTGTGTGTGTGTGTGTGTCTGTATAATTGACATTCCATTCCATTCCGGAATCTTTAATAGTTTGATATTTTATTTAATTTATTTTTTCACACAAGGCTTTTTGAATAAGAGATCTAGACATCGAAAATAAGCATTTGTAAAGGAAACCCCTCCCAAGCACACAAGCACAGCACTGAGAAGAGCCGAGAGTCAGCACGCTGAACCCTGACTGCCTTGGGGAGCGTACCTATGTTCCCCGCTGTGTGTGTGTCTGTGTGTATGCCTCTCAGTGGACTGAGTAGTTAGCGGGCTGGCTTGAATCTAGCCAACAGCATGCAGTACGAATGCTAAGCTAAAGCTTAAACAGAGGGAGGTGGGAGAATAAAGCCAAAGAAATGGGGTAATAATGAGGTTGTTAGCGGTGGAGTCGACCAGGAGAGGTGAATGCGACCCGGTTCAACCGGTGACCTACACTAATGAGAGTACAGGGGCCCGCGGTGAATGAACCGCCAGACGTTAATTCGATAGTTGTTGTGACGGGGTGCTGATTGGAATTATAATGGCTTCACAGGTGTTTTTTTGGTTCTAACAAGGGCGTCTTCAACACAGCAAGGCTGGCGAATGGCCTGCTTCACAGACAAACAAACAGTGTCTGTACTGGTGCAGAGATGGACCTGTTTTAATCACATCCATTATGGAGGTATAGGTCATATAGGCTGTAAGTGTGTTGACCTGCTTGTATCACATCCATCATGAAGGTGAAGGCTGTATTTGTTGACCAGTTTGAATCACATCCATCATGGAGGTATAGGTCCTATATGCTGAATATGTTGACCTGCTTGTGTCACATCCATCATGGAGGTATAGGTCCTATATGCTGAATATGTTGACCTGCTTGTATCACATCCATCATGGAGGTATAGGTCCTGTAGGCTGAATATGTTGACCTGCTTGTATCACATCCATTATGGATGTATAAGGTGTATAGGTTGATTGTGTGTTGACCTGCTTGTGTCACATCCATCATGGAGGACTGGCTGTACCTGTGCTGAACCCGGCATAGCACCTCAATGCAAATGATTGATTTCATTGGATGGTGTTGAGCTGACGCAGACGCCAGCCCCTGTATGGGAGGCTTAGTGTGAGGAGGGAGTGGAGACACAGGGTTAAAGATTAAGGCTGTGGTTAAAGTAATCCCAAAGTGATTCATACATAATCCGACGTAAAAGTTAGTAATTTTAGCAGACACTTTTCTTTCCTCCAATTCGACAATCCATTCAGAAACGGATAGGGGGGTGTGAGGCTTTTTGCTCAAGGATGCCTTCAGGTATGCTGTGGACATTGTGATTTAAAGCCAGAACCTTTCGGTTGGGGGTCAACACACAATATCTCAACTGCAGGCCGATAACATCCAGGACATTTAGCAGACGCTTTTATCCAAAGCAACTTACAACCACTGATATACACATTCACACACCGACAGCTGAGTCAACCAGGCAAGGCGACGGCCAGCTTGTCGGGAGCAGATAGGGTGAGGTGTCTTGCTCAGGGACACCACGACACTCTGTTAGGAGAAGGATGGATCGAACGAGCAGCCTTCCGGTTACTAGTAAACCCGCTCTACCTCCTGAGCTCAGCCCACCTACTCCTCCACTGATGACTAGTATGCTGGAAACATTGTGAAGATATTTCCAATTAATGGTGTCCTTGACGTGCTGGAAGGAAGACATATCACAGTGCTGGTGAGGCACAGGGAGTGCATTAGAGGAAGGTCGTTGGATGAAGAGATTTGTGCTTGGATAAATGGGTTGCAGAAGAAAAGCCACGCATTTTTGTATATTGTATGTATTTTTCCCTCTCCATCATAACCACCCATTATCTTTTGTTATTGGACTTTTATTTTTATCCCCAGTTCTTTTTTGGACAGCTCCAGCTGTGTTTTTCTAGCACTTGAACCGTGTTACTGCCGTATGAGATGTGCGTGATTGCAGTACTGAACCAGGTCAAAGCTCCCTTTCTCTCAGGGCAGATTTTCTTTTTACATCAAATAATTGTATTAATGTGATGCAACATGTTTCCTTTGCATGACATCCTGCACACAGCACATAATACAAATAATGGATGCGCACTTTGGCAATTGAGACACACCATTTAGATCTAAATTAACTCTGCATATATATTTAAGTATTTAAATTGACCTTCTACCACGCGCTTCAACAGCACAAAGGTGTCCTTTTAATTACACTGGCTTTGAGCGCATCAGAGACCTCAGTGGGATGCTCTTACTACTGCATGCACTCAGCGGCACCGCGACCGGATTCCAAATCACCTGGTTCCCATACATTCGCCCCACACTGGGGGAGTCACACCAGGCTCCAAAACAGTGGGGGGCTGTTCTGGTTATGAAGTAGCCTAAATTATTAAGAGATATATATATTAATAATTAAAATATTATTTTGGTTGGAAATCCCCCAGCCCCAAATTGTTGTAGAGCTGTCAGTTAAACGCGTTATTAACGGCGTTAACGCAAACCAAATTTAACGGCGTTAAAAAAAATTGTCGCGCGATTAACGCAATTATTTTATAAAAAAAAAAAAAAAAAAAAAAAAAAAAAATTCTTTGGCTCAAAACAAAGAAGCAGTAGCCTGACTGCTATGTTCAAATGACATTTGTTCAAAGCAGTCGTTTAATTGCACTATAGGCTCTTTTTTTGTATCGTCCTGTTTTGATCAGTGTATATGCCAATGTTGTTATCAATAAACAATCATTTGCACAAGGCAAGCCAATGCACTTCACCATGTTGATAAGAGAATTCAAATTAGAAGAATTATGGGACAAAAAAATCAAGGGATATTTAGCATAGAAAAATAATTTGCGATTAATCGCGATTAATTAGAGTTAACTATGACATTAATGCGATTAATCACGATTAAATATTTGAATCGCTTGACAGCTCTAATATTAATATATGAGATGTTTGAGATGTTTACAGCCTATGGCCAACATTTACTTTTCTGTGATAAATATGCATACCTATTTCCTGTATGTTATATTATTAAATTATATGAATACAATATTGTTATCAACCCCTGAAATGATAGGAACGGGACCTTTTGATGACGTGTGTTCATGTTTAGAATGGAGGCAAGCATAATTCAGGCTGCTCATGTCTTTGTAAATTGCAATTTAGAAATGTATAGACCCAGATTCATCACATAGATAGTGCGCTTAAGTAATTTAATATTTGAATATACTATATCTTATATTATAAAATAAAATATATTCTATACTCTACGGTGAAGTGTGTATACTGTGTGTGTACTCTACGATGAAGTGTGTAAGTGAAGTGAAGTGTGTTTAACATGTGTATACTGAATAGTGAAGTGTGTATAATATGTGTATTCTGAATAGTGAAGTGTGTATAATATGTGTATACTCTAGTGGACCAGCCGTGGCTGAAATGGAATATGATTTAATTTTCACGAGCCCGCCATGTTGCACCATCATGTCTCTGCAGAAGCCCAGAAAAGCACTAGAGACAAATCTATAAATCAATAAAAAATAGTTCTCAGAAGGAGGGGGGCACGTTATCCCCATATCTACGATCCATTTGTGATACTCTCTGTGGACTGTGAGAAAGTTTTTTTCTCTGTTAGATAACTAAAAATACTATCCAAAATATGTCTCCAAAATATGTAGACAAAATTGAATTGTTGTGATACAACTGCCCACTGTCATATCAAAAGCAACCTATAATTTAATATTCAATAATATTAAGCATTATTATTATTAGATTCATGTTCCACATTGCAAGTAACTGCTCCCGAGATGAAGGATCTGTACATATAACAGATAATAATAATTATAGGTTTATGAATGTAGTTTGCCACTATGCAATCAGAGGACAGGACTGTGTGCGAGAAACGTAAATAGGCTGTTCCTTCCTCTCCTACAACATGTTCAATTACCATTTTGAAAATTATTCAGTGAGTTGGAAAAAATCGCAACAATGGCTTGACATGGAAGCTATGACCTGATGCTGTCGTAAACATAATTTTGGAAGTCCCTACTGGCACCTTACCTAGGACAGGCCATTACAGGTCCCGGTAATTGTTGCAAAGGGAAGGGTGAGTGGGGGGACTTAAACACCAAATTTATTTAAGGCTGGAGACCATCCTTATCACCTGACCTCAAATTCTCCTTCAGCCAATCAGCGTTATAATCCAATCAAAAGACTGGATGTATTTTCCTCCTTGGAAATCCACTAGTGCAAACGGCTGTTCTTGTTTGATAGTTGTTATTGAATCTATTTCTGAAATAACTGCACTTAGCTCTGTGTTTACTCTGCTAATGTTAACGTTGGCGCTCGTTAGAGGCTAGAGGTCCAGACTGATCCGTTTAGGGAGGCACGATGTGAGGTCACGTGATCAGCATGGTCTCCAGGCTACATTTATTACACACAATTCATTCATTTATCTTATACACGTTCAACGGAATGCAGTCAAACCCATAGCCTCAAGCTCCAATCAGAAACGTATTCATTATTCATCGCCATGGTCACACCCAGCGCCCGACTAAAGCCCCTTCCCAGGTGCCGCCAATGCAAAGTCCTTTCTGATTCCTCAAGTGCATGCTGACCATTACACTAATACAATGATCATGGCCAGCTTCAAATTTACTATAACAATTTACTATTGAGTGTGCGGGTATACGGAAGACAGTATTTGTCGTAAAAATGAGGCTACAATTTCAAAGTAGTTGAAAATATATAGATATGACAGTGGGGGCAGCTAGTACCCCTTTCTTTCTTCCTAGTTACTACCCCCCCCCCCCCCCCCCCCCCCCCCCCCCTTCCTTGTCACCCATCAATTAAATGAAATGAATCCCTTCATAATCGGCTAAAGCCTCCAAATGTAACATTTTGAATACCCTGATCCATATAAGACTGAGCAGCTGTCTCTGTCCCTCTCCCGAGTCATTCTAGGCCCATAAATGGTGTGTCTTTCTTGCATATTCTGACAACACTTCCTGTGGGGCTAGATGCACCAAATTGCTAATTGTACACGTCCTTGAGGCCCTCTTTCATAAAAGAGGTATATACAAGACGTCTCCATCCCATTCCAAAGTCTATCTCCTGCTTAGGCAGGGGGGGGGAGGGGGATGGGATACACCGGGACCCCTGCTGCAATTTACAACCATGACATGTGTCCTTGCTGTCACTGCGGTAACAAGGCCTAGGCGTACACACACACGCACACGCACACGCACGACCACACCCACGATGAAATGCAAATTGAAGACTACCTAACCAATTGTCAATCAACCAAAAGTGTTAATACAGCGATCATTTTATGAAAATAAAACATAGCCTGATCAGCATAGTAGGCAGTTCCTTCTACTCAAACACTCAATAGTATTGTTGATAATTGAGATCATTGAAATAGATTAACCTTCATCAATTAAATAACTATTCATCTGCTCCTTGTCATGGTCTGTCTGTTTCCTTGTCTTGTTTTGGTGTGTTTCCTGTTTTACTTTAGTATCTCTGACTTGTTTCTCCCCATGTCCGGTCAGGTTTCCCTCCTGTGTGATTATTGCTCCCTCCCCTAATGTGTTCCAGCTGTTACTCGTTGCGTGCCCTGTGTTTAGTCTTTAAGCCCTTGTCTTTCCTTTGTTCCTTGTCGGATCATTTTAGTTTGTGGTGAGTTGTGTCCTGTGTGTTACCTGTGTTCCCGGTGTTCCCTGTGTTACCCGCGTCACCCATGTTCCTTGCCTTTTGCGTTAATAAATTATCCTTTTATTGAACTGTCTGCTATTGGGTCCTACCTGCCTGCCTGCCACCCGCTAACCGTGACACTTCTCTATTCATTATTCCTAGAAATAGTCATAGACTTTGGGTTAGATAGCTACCTGTCAATCTGTTTAACTTATTATTTAACAGCTGAATGCCCATGATAGCATGGCACAGCGCCATTTCTTTATTCTCCATTCCAATCAAGGACATTTGATTGAAGATCACATTTAATTGACAGATAAAACGCTCAGCTGAAGTCCTCTCACACATAAGGGGTCATTGCGTCCCGGCAGCCAGGGATATTCTGATCTGTCTGG
>NC_044062.1:19601151-19641151 GCF_902167405.1 Gadus morhua | reverse complement strand
TGTCATCATTAGGTAAGTCAAACAGTAACACACGTGTGTGTGTGTGTGTGTGTGTGTGTGTGTGTGTGTGTGTGTGTGTGTGTGTGTGTGTGTGTGTGTGTGCGTGCGTGCGTGCGTGCGTGCGTGCGTGTGTGCGTGTGTGTGTGCGTGTGTGTGTGTGTGTGTGTGTGCGTGTTGGAGCACGGTTTGTTTCATGCTTAAGTGTCCTTTCGTGATTTCATTTCAGCACCCTGAGCGCGCGTGTCGATTGGTATAGGGTCTCCTGTTGCGCGCGAGCGCATGCATGTGACCACGCACGCACAGACATACACGCATGCACGAATACACACACACACACACACACACACACACACACACACACACACACACACACACACACACACACACACACACACGCGCGCAAACACACACATACAAAGACCAAAGTGTCGTTGACTTTGAGCTAGAAGCAACCTGTTGCTGCGTTTTCTTGGTATGGTTGAATTTCCAAGGCAGTATCATTTGGGCTTTATGATGGGCTGTATGTTAACAGCGCTCGCTCAAAAGTCAACTGCCCATCAAAACAACCTCTCTCTCATATTGCAAGTACTCCCCGCCCCAACATCTCCAGGGCTCTGCCTCGTGCACGCGCAAAAATCGATAGGCCTAAATAACACGTGTATCTTCTCACTAAAATGGAAGGAGTCTCGGTATGGCCTTCGTTTTTCTCAACATCACAATTGTCTGGGGTATTGCTGAGGACCCAAGGAAACGCAGTGTCGAGTTTGAGGTTGTTAGTAGAAGCAGTTGAGGAAAAGGTAGAAACGCAGCAGTACCGGAGGCCGGGGGCCTCTACGAATTCTCTTTTTTGCATAGGACATTTCTATGGAGATTACCCGAAAGTGCTTGGAGGAAAGTAATTCGAATTTTAAAAATGCTTAGTAAAGGAGCCTCGATGCTTCCTTTAACTCTCCTTTAGCATAGGTTACTCCTGAGCAAACTTTGCGAAAGGAAAGGAGATAGTGGTATCCAATAATCCTTTACGGCGGCAATATTTAAAGCAGCATGCCACCGACGAAGTTTACCGACTATACGAAGACGCATGAGAGACGCGGTAAAGCAGAAGTAGGCCTATAGAAGAGAAGAAAATACAATTGATAATATTTAATAACAATTCCAGAAACATATTATTTGAATCGAAATGAAATCATTTATTTTTGGTTATTAAGCACACACAATATACACCGTAAGAAAATAAAGTGCCGACTTCACATTTAAGAAAAACTGGGGGCAGTTCATTTCAACAACATAAGTTGAGTTGAGCCTTTTGTTTTTCACGTGAATTGGCCTAAAATATTTTCGTTGGCCAAGTCCGACCTAAGTGACTCTCACTGTTGGCGTCGGCGACAACCTGATTGAAATCTATAGGCCTACGACAAGGACCAAGGGCGTCAGTTTGTTTTTAGAAGTGGTGGGGACAATAACCATAAGCTTGAGTGTGGTTTGAAAAGTGCTGGGTACCCTTATGTAAGCTATACATCCATTCCAACGGCGTTGGAAACACCAGGGTATTGGCTCGGGATATGTAATACTAATACACACAGGACAAAGAACTGTGTTGGCAATTTAACACTTATCTTGACATCAACAAAGTTTACCAGACAAACAATGCCAGACTGTAAAGGGGGTACGAAATGAAACAAGGTACTGAGCATCAGCCTTTTGAAGACGAGCAAGGGCTGCTGGTAGCATATGTTATGCTGCATTAAAAAAAAAAGAAAAAAAAAAGCGCCCAGAGGAGAATTGCATCTGCCAAATCCTGACCACCAGTAAACACTTGCGAAGGACCAATGTAGACTTCACTCGTTACAACATCATAAGCAAATTGCCCGCAAATAAAATCCCCTACAGTTTAGGATAATCACACAGGTTATGCAAGAACATTTTTATGTCAGGATAGGCCTACCAGGCTCCAAGTCGTCACATATCTCAATCAGACAAAACAACTATAACCACATTGGCATAGCAATCGCACCGTGTGTAGCTGCTACTAGCTGCAATCTATATATACAATGCATACTAGCTGGAGCACCAACCAGAATCAGATCACAATCGCTTAGGACCATGGGTAACCTTTGGCCAGGTCATCACGAGCAAACAGAACCAGCAGCAAAGTTTACGTAAACCAATTTCTTACCTTATGTGGCCCTCCACATGCAGGCTAGAGGATGTATCCATAATATCGTTATCCAGTGTCACAAACATGCTTTTTATAGGAAGCAAAAGGACCGGCTATTTTCTGAATAAAAATGACAATTTTGGCTATCTGTCTTGAAACTTCTCCAGTGCGTTCACACCAAACGCAACGGGGCGACAAGATCCCATACAAAGTGAACGTATAGACGCGTATCGTGCAAAATTTTTTTGATTTGTCGCGCCACACTTACGCCGTGCGCAGGCGAGGGCGTTCACGAGGATTTGTGGCATGACAAATTTGCTCGAGTTGAAATATTTCAACTTTGACACGAATTTCGCGTGATGACAGCCAATCAGCGTTCAACAGCGTGGCCACTGAGTGACATGTGTAACGTAACAGCCAATCAGCGTTCAACCGTCAAACTCAGTGCAGTGCAGTCCGGGGTGAACTGCAGCATGGAGGAGAAAGTGATTGTTGCCGTATGCGACTCTCGGAGCTCTATATATAATAGTATATAATATAATATAATTGTATATATAATATCACGGCCAAAAGCTCTGTGCGCCTCCGGATGGCCGTAGCGCGGGGAGCTCATAGGGATTGGGCTTCTCGGGAGTCGGGGTTTGTTCACCGGCGTTGCTATGGGTTCCGGCATCGGCGTCAGTTTGGTATGAAATGTGCTGGGGACAGAGACGCATTCGGAAGTGCATTTTCAGAAGTGCGGGGTACAATGAGGATGCACTCTTCTTTCTCTCTTGAGTGCCTGTAATGAATGCGTGTTTAAGTTCAGAAGGGCCAAACGTGTGGCTACACACAGCACTATAAAAGTCGTCAAGATTGAAAAAGAAAAAAATATTTGTTGCACAGCTGAACGCTGTATCACATCATGAGCTGGCTGTTCTCAATTCACAACATGCATTCCATCAAAACTAGCCTACATCAGGCTTTCTGACCAAAACTCATGCACTCCCCCCCACAAATATTCAAGAATTCAAGCAAAGCAAGAATGATCAAAAGTCACTTTCTGTCAAGAAGAGACTGATTCCATCGACTATCAATTGCAATTTAAAACAGCCGACCACTTGAGTGCAACAAACACAGAAGACCTCGCCACAGCACCAGCAAATTGTAAGCAATAAATATTGTGTCTTACCTTTATTTATGTGGCAGTGGTCTGCAGATGCATCCCATGGTGTAGCCCAGGGGTTTTCAAAGTGTGAGAGAGTGAGCCCCCCCTCAGAGGAAAAAATTCAGCTGAGCCCCCCCCCCCCCAAATTTTTTTTTTCTAAATACCTGTGTTTTGAAAGCTATTTTAAATATTTTACACATTTTAAACATCTCTGATCATAATTATAAAACATTTGAAACATATTTTTGAAACATTTGAAACATATTTTTTAAACATATCTTTTAAACATATTTCTGAAACATTACAAAATCTTTGTGCGTTTTTAAACACATTTAACACAATTTAACAACTTTATCTAAGCATGTTTTAGCTTAACCTTTTTTAAATACATTTGAACATCTTAATCTGTGTAAACTGCCAGTCGAATCAGATCTGCCTTTTCAGTCCAGAGATTCGACTATTCGGCGGGGTTTGTTTACCGGCGTTGCTATGGTGACCTAAATTATTATAAGCAACTGAAAACGATGCCGGTTTGAAACTAAAACTGTGATTCTGAAAAAAGTATAAATGCTATCAAAATTCCGTTTCTATAGTATTGAAGATACAAGTGTGTCGATTTGTTAAATGGTTTGCACGAAGATAAACGGTTGAAAATTGATTTAGTTATGTATGTTACTTCTACAGTTGAAGTACGACTGATGATTTGAATCATCGACTTTCAGTTTTTTTTTCGGGTTTATTTTTTTCTCATGTCGCGCCCCCCCTGAAGAACTCTGGCGCCCCCCAGGGGGGGCGCGCCCCACAGTTTGAAAACCACTGGTGTAGCCCACCACATCCATTTAGTTCAACAGGTTATCGTTCATGGTCCATGGTCCATTCTGTCCATGGTACTAGCAACCTGCTCTGGTGCTTTTTACCTATGTATTCAGGCTAAAGTGGCTTGATTGTCTGATGCCTCATCATCCCAGCCAAAGAGTTTTGGTATTATTAATAATGGCTACTTGCCAAATCGAAAAAATAACTTCCCACAGTCTGTCTTTTTCCAATGTATTTGTTATCATTTGTAGCGTTGATCAGCAGAGAAATAGTTTGCCAAAGTCTTTGACGTCGCTTAACAACCGAATACGCTGGGGTTGATAAGTTACCAGACTGCGGAGTGATTCAGATGAAGTGAATCATAGGCATGAAAATAACACTTTCCTTGACAGTGGTCAAATATGCTGGACATGGGCATTTCACTGCATTGAGAAGAGCCGTGTAATAAACAAAAATAATTGACAGCTGAACGTTAGGAAGGCCCATGCAAGCGAATGGAGCAGTCTACAGCATTGAGAAGAGCCGTGTAATAAGTAAGGGATAATGTATAGAACGCCGGTCTTTATCGGGAAAATTGACAGGGCGAACAGGACACCGACGCACAGCGAAGGTGTCTTGCTTCGCCCTGAAGGGGCTTATTTTCGATAATGAACGGCGACGTTCTATACATTATCCCGCCTATTACACGGCTACTTGCCAAAACGAAAAAATAACTTCACATAGTGTGTCTTTTTACATTTTATTTGTTACCAGCATTCGTAGTGTTGATCAGCAGAGAAATAGTCTGCGCCGAAGACGTTGACGTCGCTTAGCAACCGAAGACGCTGGGGTTGAAAAGTTACCGGACTACGTGAGGAATGATACCAAAGACGTTATTAGAGGCAAAAAGTCCTTTGTTTTCCTTGACAGCGCAATGGTGAATTATCAAACATAATTCACCGGCGGAAGTTGTGAAGAGCACATGCAAGTGAACGGAGTGTTCCACGGCATTGAGAAGACCCGTGTCCTAATCCATAATTATTGAACTCAAATTTTTTTATTTATTTTTTACAAGTGGTGGGTACAAAATTAATCTTGACGAAATGGGGGGGGGGGTCGAAATTAATGGGGGTCTCAAAGAATGCATACGCTTCAACCTGTGGCTCCAGCCCTACAGGAAATGACTCAGCAAGTGCTCCACCTCGTTGCACCCAGCGGCTCGCTTGCAAGATTTTGGCCTGAAGTTCTTCCCAGACCTACATCCTAGCCATCCAACATGCATATCTGAGAATTAGGCCTCTCTTTAATAATGACAAAAAGTTACGAGAGAAATACACCTGAACTTTTTGTTATCTCATAAGAGGCGTGGTGCCGGCTCCTTTTGACCCCAGACTTCAAAAACGTGGCCACAGGCCAGCTGTGTCTACACACCTTAAGCCACAAATGTACACCTCCATCCCACAAAAAATGGGGACAAGAAACTAACCTCTGTCTTATGTACATTTACTGTACTGTTGGAGGTCACGCCCCTTTTCCGGCCTTTTCGAGATAGCTAGGGATGCTAAAATGTTTACACACATATCCCGGGGCCCCGAGAACGACATATCCGAGATTTGGAGTTCTAGCACTTAGAGAAAAAAAGTTTTCTCAAATGGACTGTCATTTGGACAAAGCCCCTTTTTTTTTACTTCATTTAATTCCTCATTATTCAGGCGTTACAGAACTTTCATGGCCATGAATAAATAATACGAACTACAGTTTACTTTAATTTGTTTGTTCTTGAATTGACGTAGAATGGGAGCAAAGACTGGGAAATGCGTTTATCCAATAAACAGCTTGCAGGTCAAGTCCATTTTCGGAAATGTAGGGGGATATATGAGCAGCCCCACGTCTAATGGCATGGCCCTAAAGACGCGTCAGACAGAGAAGACGAGCAAGTTCGTGGTTGCTTGCTTTTGCTTGTTGTGGCACTCATGGAAGGCAAGAAGAGAAAAGAGAAAGGAGGGGCTGAAAAGGCCAGAATAAAGAAGAAGCGGATGCTGGAGGGGGATGCATCTAAGTGCTCAAGTCAGGCATTAACGAGTTGTGCAGGTGAATTAGCCAGAGCTCCACCATTGATGTTATTGCTAGGCGGGAGCTAGCACAAGCTGCTAGTCAAATGTGTATGTGCTGGCTGGTATATTTCAGACGAATTAATGACTTAACTGATCTTTCTCTTTTAATGGATGGAGAATATGCTAACAGATTTGGAACATGTAGTAGTAGTCGTGTAGTCGTGTCAACACATTACACCGGTATTACCGAGCATAAATGGTATAAACTTTGAAACTAGGTCAACCACCATCTTCTCCGTCAACTCTCCTCTCACACTCGTTGACAGCGTCTTATAACGTTCTATATATAATAGTATAATATAATTGTATAGATAATATCACGGCCAAAAGCTCTGTGCGCCTCCGGATGGCTGAGTGCGGGGAGCACTACGGTCGTCCGGAATGCTTTTGTTTACCGGCGTTGCTATGGTTACCGGTCTTGTAAGGAAGTGCGCCAATTCTCGGAGCGCCAACTCTGTTCCACACAGAGCAGAACTGTGACCTATTTTACCCATTTTTATTTTCTTAATTATATCATTCATTTTTACAGATTTTTTTTTTATTACTGAACAAATAAATAAATAAACGGTGTTGCAGGGGGGGGCCGGACCGGGAGGATTCTCCCGGTGGCTATTATTGCCCCACTCCGCCCCTGCTGAAAGCGCCCAGGTGAGAGGAAGAGTTTCCCGAAAATCTACATCGTTTTTTGTGCTGTGATTCGTGTCATGTTGCAGTATAGGAGTCATTAATAAGAAATTAAGACCAGAAAAGTAGTATAATAGGTCCTCTTTAATAAATACTTGACTAGGCTATTTATCTATCTTGGCTATTAGTCAACAATTATATTATTATTGGGGAATATTGGGGAATAGCCCCCGAGACCGAAGGTTTATTTGGTGTTATCAGCTGACATTTTGCGATGAAAACAATATCGAGTTTGAGATGTCAATCATGGGATATTGCCCAATATCCCGAGATAGCGAACCAATCAAATTGCGCCATCTTAGGAGGTTCACGTGTAGCATGCTAACTATATATAATATCTATGTATTTATCTATGTATCTTTATAATCTGCTGAGCACTCTCTTACTAGTCTCTACTCTCAAGGGTCTCAATGCGGCTTTGGTCCGTGTCTCCCCAACGTGACGTCATGCAATGCGTTCTGGGGGAAATGAGAATCAATAGCAAACCGCTAAAATAGTACCTACTTTTTCGTATAACATCCGTTTTGTGATACCTAACAACATTAAATACAATAAATAACAGTTTAAATCTTAAATACCAACAAGCAAATTGCATAAATTCGTTGGAAAATAAACCCTGCAACACGGCCTTTAAGCAGTAGTAGCATTAGAAAATAATGAACTTACTGTAACAGCTGCTGCAGGGGTGGGTACCGGATTGACTCGGCTGCCAGATCGACTCGGGGTCCTGCGCTTACAGATGACGTATCGACACTTGACGTATCGACGCAAGCCAACGGACAAAACCCGGAAGGGTTGTTTATAAACGGGGCTCAATCATGGACTTCAAAAGAAGGCTCAATCCGTTTTGGTTTTGATTTCATTGAACGCAGCCCGTTCTTTCGCACAAAAAAAAGCCATTGGAAACACGTCTAAAAGCACTGATGAATGCATATGTAACCCAGTTCCTGTTAGGAACTCTTATTCTGAAGGAGGAGAACGGAAGTGTCTGCATGTGGGTCGTTTTTTTGACTCTGTGTTGGGAGCGCTGGAAATAAAGTGGATCGCCCCGTTCAATGAATGGAGTTAACCGATTCTTCTTTTATATATAACCCAAGTATAGGCAACAATAATTTGTACATTAGATTATTATTCATAGATTATAAAACAAAAGGAGATCGTTAATACTTGGGAATAACATGGGAATGAATGAAACGCGCATGCGCATCTAAAAGACAGGGTTTACAGGAAGTGCGTCATTATTGCGCATCTAGGATCCCGAGTCGATCTGGCAGCCGAGTCAATCTGACACCAACACAGGCATAGACTAAAAGTTAATCAACAACTGTCCGTTTTGTTCTGTATCCGTGTTAAATTAACCACTGGTAGTCAACGGCTTTATTGTTTGTTAGCAAAACATATAATTTTGGATGTGGCCCAGACACACATAGTCAGGGGCACCAAGAGTGTGTGTGGTGTGTGTGTGTGTGTGTGTGTGTGTGTGTGTGTGTGTGTGTGTGTGTGTGTGTGTGTGTGTGTTGTGTGTGTGCGTTACTGTTTATGTTGGTTTGTGTCAATGGATGGATGGGAGACATTGTTAAAGTTCCTGACTAGAAAAGGGCCATAAAATGCAATCCACCAGCACAGGCGCAGCGAGAGACCAGCGAGAAATCGTCTTCGGTCGTTGACGATTTGTCGTCTCGGTTGTCAGTAAAGAGCTAGCCAGAGCCAAAGCATGAAGATACGCTTGTGTGCACATCGCTGGGACTTCCACAGGGGGCAATTGAGTATCGATGACAGATGGGCTGTCAAATAAGCAGATTCAGAGTTGACAAAGGAGAACGATTGTGTGAGGAAGGGGCTATAGAAACAAGAAAGACTAAACGTCTTTCACGCTATCCTGCTGCTTTACCCTGTCTGAAAGCTTTCATATAGCTCAATTCTGAACACATCTCTGGTGCAAAACATTGACCAGTGCTTGTGAATCTCACAGCTATATATTTGTGCACCTATTCTATAAATATATCTTCCTTTCCAAACAACCCATCTTACAACATATTTTTGGGGGAGATAACGTGGACATGCACTATGAATAATGTAGGTGTGTTTCACTTTGGCCTTCGGCATCACGTCTCTGTGATAAGAACAATCTCCCTCTGAAGATGCTGTTCACGGCAGGAGGCTGAGGGTCCACAACAGGGGCCATCGTTGTAAAAAGAGAGGCCACTGCGTCCAGTGCAGCCCCATCCCATAGAGGGGCCCTCCCCATCATGACAACAGACATGATGCACACAAAATAAGAACATACAAAATAAGATGATCAAACTAATAGTTTGATCATCTTGTGGATTAGAACTCCCCATTTCCGAGCCTCCCTGCGTGAACCCATTGTACTCTAAAAAGATTATTTGGAAATTGGCCGCATTCGATTTGAGGAGACGCTTCAGAGTTCCACCTCTACTGTTCTCTACCTCATCTCCCAAAGGTCATTTTGACGAGATGTCTTGAGAGAAAAAGACAACTGTATTGTGACGTGCTTATGTGTCTTGATTGCATTACCCATGAGCGATGTTGTGTCCATAGAAGCATTAGAAAGGGGTTAAAGTACAATTCTAAATACATCTATAATAATGTTATACATCAGCAATAAAGTCTCAGGTTTAAAGGCAACAACCAGGTAATCTGTTGGAGTGAGCGATGACATGGAGCAGAACGCTTCCTTTTTAAAGCGATTACGAGCGGGAAAAATAAAGATGAAAAAATGGTTGTTTTATGTGAGAAAGGGAGGGTGGTTGGGGAGAGAGGAGGGCAGAGAGAATGGTGTTGATGTCCAACCGATACCCGAGGGTTGGACATTCCCGTGCGACCAGCATTTCTCTGACAATCCCTTGATTATCTCCTTAACAGCTGAAAGCAAATCAATGACGCGTGGAGGGTGTTTGATGTGCATCACTTCATCAACCTGAACAGAACGAAGGACACTACTTAGCGCTGGGGTATGGAACCCAGGGCTGGCAGAGTCCCTGTGGGTTGAAGACAGATTTGTTATTTCAAGTAATTATAAAAGATATCCAATTGTTTTTTTTTATCCTCTTTCATCTTCGAGTCTACATTGTGAGTTAATTTGCAAATCGAAGCTAATGCATGCGTAATTAAAAGCGTCACCGATAGCGCCTGGCCCCAGAAATCCCTGCTCTTTGAAATAAGGTACATGATCCAAGCCAGCTTAATCTATCATGGAGTATTCATATTCCATGGAGCACCGGTTCCCAAACCAACACACGTTGAAAGCTAATTCGCCGTTGGAATGGATGAAATACAGCATTTTATGCTCTGTGATGTGTTTGAAGTAGATTGGTTTGACTGGTGCACTTGACAAGGGCAGGGCCATGGCTTTTGATGGTTTGCCTGGCCATTAATGCTCATCATGTATTCTCTGGTAGTATTTCAACCACAGCCATTATTGATATTTTTTTGCCAAGCCCTTCACCTGAACATTTTTCTTAGAATCCCATTTGGCACACATGCAGTGATGTTGGGATGTGTGCAGAGCTATGCGTGGATTGATGCCTTGCAACACAACAAACTTCCCGCTTCATGAGTTTGACTAATGAGACTTACGGGAAATAAAGGGAAATGTTTGTTTCTCCCTCTGGAAATAAATCATTTTGTATCAGTGATAAAAAAAAAAATATATATATATGGACTCACTGCAGAATAGTTGCTTGATAACAGGCTCCGTTAGACCTTATGTTGAATATAACGTTTAATGCCGACTTTTTTATCTTTCCTATTCTGTCTCACTTTTAAAGGAAGAATAACTATTTTTTTATGGACATTTTCGACGGCAAAGTATTCAGACTAATTTAAGAGAATAATCATGGGGACTTGTCTGCAATGCTGCAAGACAGTTCAAATAATATACGCAACAAGAAGTCAGTCGATTCGCATGGCCTCTCGGTATAAGTATATCATTGCTACAGTGGAAATGTAAATTAAATCTATCTTAACACCTTTCAATTAGAAAAAGGAAGGGAGGAATCTCTAGGTCTAAGGAGAATTTATACAAATTCCTTTTTAATTGACTAGTAATTATACGATGATATCTATCTAACATTGTAATTATATAAACAATATCAAATTATACAAGGTTTATATAATTTGTATATAATTGTATATTATAGTTCCTCTACTATTTGTTTGTCAATCTTCTTTCACCCTGTTGTTAGAACCGATATCTTTTCCATTTAGCAAATTACCAAAAAGGATATTTACTAGAAAATGGAAATGTAGTCTTGCACTCTCTGTCCCCACTTATAGTGATAGCTGTGAATGCCATTTTACAGCATTGGTTGAGTGTGGGTAATGACAGCACTTGGGTCATAAAGGATTTCCTCGAACCCAGGCCTCCAACCCCCGCCTTCCCCCTGCTCCAGGCGCTGCACTTACGTCGGCAAACCTCTTCGCAAACAAAACAAGACCAGAATCCTGCCTGCTTATCAAAAAAAATCGATTTCAGTTCAACAGGAACAAATGGGTTCCATAGGGAATAGGTTACTATTGACACTGCTTTCCGTTGCCATGGAAACATTATAAGTGTGTGTACCCCCTTTGCCCCACCGTAGGGGGTTAGTTTGTGAGCTGAGAAAGTACCTATTACACACACAGGCAAGAACATAAATCTTTAGAATCTGACCTGTTTGAATTGTCAGAGCTAAGATGTGGGGGAGGTTCATCGATTGCAACAGCTGTGTGTATTTGCAACAGCTGATGTGTCATAGAGGCCATTCTACGATGGCTCATTGCATTCACTCAATAATAAAAATTTCACCAGGTTATCTCATAATTATGAGATAATTATCTCATAATTATGAGATAGTATCTCATAATTACGAGATACTATCTCATAATTATGAGATAATTATCTCGTAATTATGAGATAATTATCTCGTAATTATGAGATACTATCTCGTAATTATGAGATAGTAGAGAGTAGTGACGCTTGCACAGAAGCATACGGCCGACATCTTTCTTTATTCTGGTTGGAAATAGTAACATAGTTACGCCATTAAATGCGTTTATGGAAACATTTTTAGCGAGAAATGTGCATTTTACTTTCATAATGTTCGCTCGGTGAATGTGAAGGATGTTTGGTTTGATAGTTATGACGAAGAGTGAACGCTCCGTTCACTTGCATGGACAGAGTCTCTGGTTGCTAAGCAACCTCAACGTCTTGGCGGACTATTTCTCTGCTGATCAACGCTACGAATGCTGGAAACACACCAGACACACCATGTGAAGTTATTTAACCCGATTATTGTTATTTATATCCGAGATTATTTAATCTAACCCGATCCAAGCTCTATCATGCACCCAAACACGGCGGCGTTTGGGTTTCCTTCCTGGGACTCCTAAATCCAGCGCAGCCACAGGCGCGTAGCTGCGTACGTAGGACAATTTTTGACACAAAATGGTCAAGCAACATTTTAGCTGCGTGACATACGCACGTACATCTATATCACGAAAGCAACCCTCAGCAAGCCTGGGACTAGTGCAACTGCACGGTTGCCAGGTGAGACTGATGATGTCCAGCCCAAAAATGCTCAAAATCCACCTGGAAGCACCCAATCCCGCCCAATTTTAACTAAATTCTATTGCTTTCTATGGCCAGAAATCTGCAGAAAAACCCACCCAAATACCCTTTTTACTAGAGCTGTCAAGCGATTAAAATATTTAATAATGATTAATCGCATTAATGTCATAGTTAACTCTAATTAATCGCGATTAATCGCAAATTATTTTTCTAGGCTAAATATCCCTTGATTTTTTTGTCCCATAATTCTTCTCATTTTAATTCTCTTATCAACATGGTGAAGTGCATCGGCTTGCCTTGTGCAAATGATTTTTTATTGATAACAACATTGGCATATACACTGATCAAAACAGGACGATACAAAAAAAGAGCCTATAGTGCAATTAAACGACTGCTTTGAACAAATGTCATTTGAACATAGCAGTCAGGCTACTGCTTCTTTGTTTTGGGCCAAAGAAAAAAAAAAAAAGTTTTTTTTTTTTTTTTTTTTATAAAATAATTGCGTTAATCGCGCGATAAAAAAAATTAACGCCGTTAAATTTGGTTTGCGTTAACGCCGTTAATAACGCGTTTAACTGACTGCTCTACTTTTTACCCATTTTTACCCGCAGACGGCCATCCTAAGCAGCTCAATTGGGTGGGAAACCGCCCAATCTGGCAACACTACTGATGGTCAGAACACCAGTTATCTCATAATTATGAGATAATTATCTCATAATTATGAGATAGTATCTCATAATTACGAGATAATTATCTCATAATTATGAGATACTATCTCATAATTATGAGATAATTATGAGATAATTACGAGATAATTATGAGACAATTATCTCATAATTATGAGATAGTATCTCATAATTATGAGATAATTATCTCATAATTATGAGATAACCTGGTGAAATTTTTATTATTGAGTGAATGCAATGAGCCATCGTACCATTCCCTGTGCACCATACCTTTAAAATACATGCAGTAGCAAACACCACCCATTTTGATATTTCAGAAGCTACCTAAAATACCACCACACGAAGGGGCGACACGACTCCATACAAAGTCAACGGAGACACGAATCGGGCGTAGGGCTGGGCGATATGACCAAAATGTCATATCCCGATATAGGTCATTCATATCCCGATAACGATATACATCACGATATAGCACATTTTCTGTAAATTCAATTAATAAATACCGTATTTTCCGCACTATAAGGAGCACCGGAGTATAAGCCGCAGCAGCTAAATTGAATGATGTGTACATAAGCCGCACTGGACTATAAACCACAGGTGTTTTATTGTTTAATTACCATTAGGGCTGGCCCAAATGCCATTTTTCAGGCTTCGAATACTTGTTGGTTTTTCCGAGCGAATATTCGAATACTCGTTCCAGAAAAAAACTGTCCTTTGCCGCACCGTTATATAAGCCGCAGAATCGAAAAATAAGAAAAAAAAGGCGCTTCTTATAGTCCGAAAATTACGGGAGTGTATATAAAGTGACCACATGGAAAGGCCTATTTCGTAGCCCCTCTTGTAGGTACGAGCTCACTTTGTCTTGGCTGGTCGTGGGAGTCCTTCTCCTATTCAGAATTGTCACGTTCACTCTCCTCCATGTTCGATTCGGGCAAATATTTCGCTAGAAAAAACATGCGACAAGATTTGATTTTTGCACGGGCAAGCGCGTTCACGACGTGGACTTGCAGCGCGACACTTTCGCTCGAGTTGAAATATGTGAACTTTGCTGCGATGACAGTCAATCAGCGTTCAACAGCGTGGCTGGCCCCTGAGTAACGTAACAGCCTATCAGTGTTCAACCGGCCAACAGTTCCCCGCAGTGCAGTCCGGGGTGAACCAAAGCCTGGAGGAGAAAGTGATTGTTGCCGTTTGGGACTCCCGGAGCTCTTAATATATAATATTTTATGATATTATATATAATATATCACAGCCAAAAGCTGTGTGAGCCTCCGGTTGGCCGTAGCGGGGGTAGCTCTCGTGGGGATTGGGCTTTGCGGGGTTTGTTGTAGTTACCGACGTTGCTGTGGTTACCGGTCTATTGTGTTCCAACGGTTTATTAGCGGTGGTACCTAATCAATACTTGCGGCTTTCTAATCAATACTTCATTCACTGCCTCTTCCCTGGTCATTACAATATTATGAATAGACTGCGTCGGGTTCTCCGACGTCTCTCCATCTTCCACAACAGGTAAAGATATGCAATGGTGGTTGTCTCGGCCATGGTTCGGAATGAATTGGCATGAAGCACCGTTGGCGGGCAAAAGATATGGCGCGACAAATTTGCCTGATACTTGCACAAAATTGCACAGCGACGGATTATGATTTGTCACGCAACAAAACTTTGGCGACAACGCCAACGGGCGACAAATGTGTATTTTGGTGTGATCGCAGAGTACTTCCTCAAAAGAAGGCCAAAGATATATTTATGTCTGGGATTTATTACAGTATACCTTCCTTTACCTTCTGTCATCCCTACACCAGAACTAAGTGAGACCCACCGTTCTCAACCTATAAATGAGGTCCTATGTAAGCAAACGGTTTGCTTTGTTCTGTAAAATAATGGAGGACCGTTTGAACCACCTTATCTAGGCCTACTTCAACTCTGCTCATGGCTTTTCACTACCATTATTTTATAAATTGTGCGAAACATTAAACAGACACCCAGCGCTTATTATAAAGCCTTATGGCAACACAGAGCTTATTCTAAAGCCTTATATTAACAGCTTATTTAAAGCCTTATGGTAGCACAGAGATAATTCAAAAGCCTTATATTAACAGCTTATTTAAAGCCTTATGGTAACACAGAGCTTGTTCTTAAGCCTTATGGTAACAGGGCTTATTGTAAAGCCTAATAGTAACACATCTTATTGTAAAGCCTTATGCTAACATTACACCAGCGTGCGGTGACCCTAAATTTCATTGGGGCAGAAACTACTGGTGTATGACCACACCCACAATTTATATGTTTTTTTATATGTACATATTATATACATATATTATATATTATTATATATATATATATATATATATATATATATATATATATATATATATATATATATATATATGCTTCACATCACTCACACCCGTGGTCCATAAATCCCCTTGTCCTCTGTGCACACACTTGCTCGAAAAAGTAGACATGGGAAACAAAAAACAGTGTTTCTCTTTGAGCAACAACATAGCCATTTTTTCTTTTCTTACGATGCTCGGGAGAAAGTTCTGTTGTAAGTTTTCCCCCTATCCTTCGTTTCCTTCGCAATTTTTATTGCAGCCTGCAGGGTTATTACAAAGGAACGCGTCGCTAAGCTGCCCTGCCCCAACATTGCATGACACGTTAAACTCCTACAATCGCCCCCATCATCCAGAATTTGATGTCCACAGACCAAAAATAGTCAGAAAGCCTACAGAAACTATAGATAGTTAATGTGACAATCACATTATTAAAAATAGACTTATAGCAATTTTTTACTGAGGAACTATTTTTTGGTTAGTAATAGTATTTCGCTGCCTCACCTGCCCATATGGACAGCACGTGCCTGGGTAACGCATAGCTTATTGTAAAGCCTTAAGGTAACACATAGAGCAGATGTTAACACAGAGGTTATTGTAAATTCTAATGGTAACACAGCTTATTGTTAAGCCTTATGGTAACACAGAGCAGATGGTAACACAGAGCTTATTGTGAAGCGTAATGGTAACAGGGTTTATTGTAAAGCCTAATGGTACCAGGGCTCTTTGTAAAGCCTAATGGTAACAGGGTATATTGTAAAGCTTCATGGTAACAGGGCTTATTGTAAAGCCTGATGGTAACTCAAATCTTATTGTAAAGCCTTATGGTAACACACAGCTTATTGTAAAGCCTTATGGTAACACACATAGCAGATGGTAACACAGAGCTTATTGGAAAGGCTTATGGTAATAGGGCTTATTGTAAAGCCTTATGGTAACACATAGAGCAGATGTTAACACAGAGCTTATTGTAAAGCCTAAATGGTAACACAGATCAGATGTTAACACAGAGCTTATTGTAAAGCCTAATGGTAACACAGATCAGATGGTAACACAGAGCTTATTGTGAAGCCTAATGGTAACAGGCTTATTATAAAGCCTAATGGTAAAATGGTTTATTGTAAAGCCTAACGGTAACAGAGCTTATTGTAAAGCCTAATGGTAACAGGGCTTATTGTAAAGCCTGATGGTAACACACACCTTATTGTAAAGCCTTATGGTAACACACAGCTTATTGTAAAGCCTTATGGTAAAAGAGCTTATTGTAAAGCCTTATGGTAAAAGGGCTTATTGTAAAGTCTTATGGTAACACACAGCTTATTGTAAAGCCTTATGGTAACACACAGCTTATTGTAAAGCCTTATGGTATCACACAGCTTATTGTAAAGCCTTATGGTATCACACAGCTTATTGTAAAGCCTTATGGTAAAAGGGCTTATTGTAAAGTCTTATGGTAACACACAGCTTATTGTAAAGCCTAATAGTAACACACAGCTTATTGTAAAGCCTAATGGTAACACACAGCTTATTGTAAAGTCTTATGGTAACACACAGCTTATTGTAAAGCCTCATGGTATCACACAGCTTATTGTAAAGCCTTATGGTAAAAGGGCTTATTGTAAAGTCTTATGGTAACACACAGCTTATTGTAAAGCCTAATGGTAACACACAGCTTATTGTAAAGCCTAATGGTAACACACAGCTTATTGTAAAGTCTTATGGTAACACACAGCTTATTGTAAAGCCTTATGGTATCACACAGCTTATTGTAAAGCCTTATGGTAACACACAGCTTATTGTAAAGTCTTATGGTAACACACAGCTTATTGTAAAGCCTAATGGTAACACACAGCTTATTGCAAAGCCTTATGGTAACACACAGCTTATTGTAAAGCCTAATGATAACACACAGCTTATTGTAAAGCCTAATGGTAACACACAGCTTATTGCAAAGCCTTATGGTAACACACAGCTTATTGTAAAGCCTAATGGTAACACTCCAGCGTTCCCGTAGCACCTGCTGACGTGGGGACATAAATACTTTAGGTCATCCTGTTGTTTTCACCTTGGTGTATTTGAGCATCTCCTCTCATGCTAGGATACACAGAGCAACATAAACAAGCCTGGACCATTACTGGCTTTCAGAGCTCGTCTTCTCCTCAATTGGGGATGAGTGTGGCCGGGCAGGGGGGTGGGCATGCGGTGTATGGTCTGTACGCTCTCCTCCCTCTGTGGTGTTTTATGAGAAACCCCATGGATGCTGCTTTTGTTCTGAGTGAGACATAGAAAATGGACAAATAATTGACTAATTGAATTTCTATCGACTTTGTTGCTTTTTTTTTTTCTATTGGACTAATGTGAGATAATTTGTGCTATATGGATGAAAAGCACTGCAGTGGTATTGGCTTGAGCTGGCTCTGGACCACTCTCAACCACCTGCAAATATAATTTTCTCAATCATTCGTGTGTGTATCATCTATGTGCCTGTGTGTGTTCCCCCTGCTAATTTCTGAGTATTTAATGTGTGTGTATATTTTACTTCATGTTCTTGTGAGCGTTTGTGTACACAGGGGTCGCTATGCGTGAACTCGCGTGTTTTTCTGTTTTCATGTGTATCTGTGTGTGTGTGTGTGTGTGGTTGTGAATCCGTGTTATTGTAGTCATCTCTTAGAAAAACTGAAATCAGCGCACCTGAAATACAGGACTACCAAACAAAATGGTGGTTCTCAGTGAGTATCTTAACCAGCAAAGCAGGGTTTTCTACGATCAGGCAGCCTATTCGAAGTGCGCATGGTGAGTGTTACAGGGTGGCAGCCGGTCTGGCATTCTCATACTTCCTGTGAGCTATGTAGGATGACATTGAACAGTCCGCGGGGAAACGCTTACACAGCTGGGAGCAGGAAGAGGCGAACAACTCAATGGAGTTGTTGATGCCAAGGAGAAGAACCATAGAGGCGGATATAAGAGGCAGACCCTCAAACGCTTTGCAAGGGCAGGAAAGAGAAAGCAGTGGCTAGGATCCATATATCTATCAGAGTATAGAAATATATTTCTGGTCCAGAAAGAGTTTTTCAAATGAGGTCTTTATTTATCAGGTAAAAAAAAGCCTCATACTGAAACAGAAATGAAATAGAATGGGGTCTTTCAAACCAACAGTAATCATACTGGTGTGTGTGGATGTGTGTGTGTGTGTGTGTGTGTGTGTGTGTGTGTGTGTGTGTGTGTGTGTGTGTGTGTGTGTGTGTGTGTGTGTGTGTGTGTGTGTGTGTGTGTGTGTGTGTGTGTGTGTGCACTCCTAACCCCCAAATTAATCCAGCACCAGCGACCATTTTATGCTTCCGAGACGATAAACACTTGAGAAGCAGGACTGTGTGCTATCGACTCCAACACGGCTGGGAGGGCCTTACAAAACCTCAAAACTCTACCCTGCGTTCACACCAAAAGATGCATTTGCTGCCCGAACGCGTTGACGCCGAGGTTTTGCGGCGCGGCAAATCAAGTTTTGCGGCGCAGCAAAAGTTTTGCGGCGCAGCAAAGGTTTTGACGCGCTGCAAACGTTTTGCTGCGCCGCAGTTTTGCAGCGCGGGAAGTTTCGCGGTGCTTTTGAATTCATTCACAACCGACATTACGAGCATTGCATGTCTTAACCTGTTGTGGAAGAGGGAGAGACGTCGGAATGCCCGTCGTTTATGGGTTCATGAGACCATTCGGAGCCTGGAAGGCTGGTGCTGCCTGGCACCCAACTGGGTTTAGTTTGGGGTTGATATGCTAGCCCTTTAGCATACTTATACATACACATACTACTATAGTTTAGTTTAACTGTAAACACAACTACACTACAGAATGCTGATTTGTGGGGTTTTTCGAGTTACTAAATAAATGTAACGGTAGTGAACTCTAGGTCACTCCGAGGGAGTAACACTGATTGGCTGTTACGGCATTTCACTCAGTGGCAACGCCTCCGTGGTAACGCTGTTGAACACTGATTGGCTGTCATCACGCGTTTGCTGCCGAAAAGTTGAAATATTTCAACTCGAGCAGCATTTGACGCGCCGCAAAATACGTGAACGCGCCCGCCGCCCGTGCCCGCAAATCAAATTTTGCTGCCGGTTTTCTCGGCAGCAAATGCTGCGGCAGCAAAGCAGCAACGCGTCTCTACATTCACTTTGAATGGGATCGTGACGCGCGTCAACTTTTTGCATCTTTTGGTGTGAACGCAGGGTGGTGCAGGACAAAACATGGAGTACATGGAAGGGCTTCTATTTTGGAAGCAAAATAAACAAAACAATTAGATATTTGGAGGAATTAATAGAGCGGAAGAGAGAGATAGAGAGTGGGGAGAGAGAGACAAGATGAAGAACAGGATAAACAAAACTAATGCTCTCAGAATGGAGGTTTTCTGTTCTTCTATTCATCTTCATGATAGACAGTGGCTTGGCGTCTTTTTGTCTTTCAATCACACTGACTGTCCCATCTGTCATTTTGAATCTGACAGATGGGCTCTTCTGACATAATTGTTCAAGTATGCTGTTAATTATGCTGTCTTCCCTTCTCCCCTTCTGATTTATAATTAATAAGTAGCTTGAATGACAAAGATATTTGAGAAAAGAAGAGGGAAGGGCTTTGCAGTGTTTAGCATGTGTGTACAAAAATTTCTTTGGCCATGGAAGTTTTTAACAAAAAATAGATAATAGCTTTAACAAAAGTGGCCATTGATGAGCACAAAAACACAACCCATTTGATGGTGTTACGCCCTGTGGCTTACAATGCGACCCGATAAAAAGACACGTCCACGAAAGGAGTAAACGTCCGCGAGACCAGACACACACGTAACACAGGAGGGGAAAAGTCACATCCGTGTTTCCAAGCAACACCGTTCCAAAGTCTTCAGCGCTTGGGACCATTTATTATTCAGTCTTCTTCGCTGTTGTGCCTGAATTAAAAACAGCAGCGGCGGGCCACAGGAAGAGGGATGCTTGAGCCTAAGCGGTTTAATCTACCCTCCACTGCTGTCTCCCGTGGCTCGGAATAATTCAGTTCACAGCCTGTTAACCCAACTAAACCACAGTGTGGATGGGGAAATATACATTTAGGAAAAGAGAGAGAGAGGGGGGGAGAAGAAGAGAGAGACAGAGGGAGAGAGAGAGAGAGAGGGAGATAGAAATAGAGAGAGACAGGGAAAGAAAGTGTGGCTATGATTCCATATGTTTGTTCTTGTGTGTGAGTGTGCCTATGGTCCCCATAGGCAGGCTAGAAATGGCGTAAGGAATAAAGCGAGCAATAGCTGTCCTGCTCTGCCTTTGAAAAAACAAAGCTCAGACAAGCCGATTTTGAGTTGCGCCCTGTATGTCGTCATACGGGGGGACATGTTACCTCCCCTTCTCTGCTTTGCCCAATGAGCTACGACTGTGCAAGCGCCACATGTGTGTGTGTGTAACGTACACTTCTTTGATATTTGGTGAACCGTTCTGCTGTTGGTGTTATGGCGCATAACACGTCGGGCTCTCTGACGTCTCTGGTATTTCCACAACGAGAATCGTAGTGGGGGTTATCTCAGCCAAGGTTGAGAAGGAATTTGGGGCAAAGGAACATTGGCTTTGACTCCCTGAAGTACATGAACCACGGAGGAGCAAGAGATTGTTGCCCGCGATTGTTTCTCGCCGGAGCCCTGCTGCCCGGTATCGCGAGGCAACCCCGCCACGAGGCACCACCGCCGCGAGGCACCACCGCCGCAAGGCACGCTGCCCACTTCCGAGGCGGTGGTGCCTCAGCAGCGGGCAACGGGGCTCCGGCGGGAGACAATCACAGGCAACCATCACTTTCTCCTCCATGTCGCGGTTCAGTCTACTTCAGATTGATGTGGAAGTGAAAGAACCAGAGACGTCAGAGAACCCGACGCAGTCGTTTGAGATTCAAAATATCGTCTGGAGGCGCAAACAGCTTTTGCCGTGATAATATATATTATATGTACAAATATATATATATATATATATATATATATATATATATATATATATATACTGTGTTAGGGGCCCACTAATATCTTTATAAAGCATCCATAAAATAGCATTCCATGGGACCTTTAAGATGAGGAATTCTCACACGGCTAGGATTCTTACTCGCTATGCTAGGGTTTCAGCATTACCTTTCCATTGACACAATAATTGGTTGTCTAACGTTCTTACTTTGAAATATTCTCCAAAATATGCTCATTAAATACTGGCCTTATTAACAGAACAAGATAAGTTCTACCTTATCCTATGTGCTGCCCAGTATATGACGTATTAACACTTATTGTACTTGGCCAGATGGGGGCTTACAGCCATTAAGGGAGGGGGGAGGATGCCCCCCAAAGAGTCTCAGCCTCTGTACAGGTCATGTTAACGTCTTGTCCGCATGTGTTTGTGTGTGCTTCTCAAAACGAATCCAGTCAAGTTTGTCCCTCCTTCTCACTTATGTTATCTCACTGTGTCACTGTCTCTCTCTCACGGTTTCTCCCTCACTGTCTCTCTCTCACTGACCCTCTTTCTCACTGGTCACTGTCTCTCTGTCTCTTATGGGAGTCATTTAGTCATCCTGTTTCTAGGGAGACGTCTTACATTGTGTGTTGTAGACGTGTGTGTGTGTGTGTGTGTGTGTGTGTGTGTGTGTGTGTGTGTGTGTTTGTGCTAAAAACAGCTGGTCTGTGGCAATCGTTAATCCAATATGTCAGGCTGAAGCTTGGATCTTCCATTAGCACGGCATGAAGTTTGGATCTGTACCAACCCCCACCACACACACACACACGCGCACACGCACACACACACACACACACACACACACACACACACACACACACACACACACGCAAACACAGACATACACACACACACACACACACACACACACACACACACACACACACACACACACACACACACACACACACACACACACACACACACACACACGCAAACACAGACATACACACACACCCATGCCTCTCTATATCTGTATGCTCACAAACATATACGATGTCATTTATGGCACTCGTTGTCCGTCTTGCTGTGTTGGCAAAATGTAAAGTCGGACATCTTGAGAAGAGTGGGGGAGATGAGAGGTTTTGAATGCAGAGGGAAGAGAGGGAAGGACAAATGAGGCCCTGCCTACCTAATTAAACCCAACCAGCCAAGATTTGATTAAAAATGAAATTCTCTCTCTCTCTCTCTCTCTCTTCCTCTCCATCTCTATAGCCTTCTTTCTCCCTTTCTTTAGTTCTCTGTCTCTTTCTCTCACTCTCTCCCTCTCGCCACTTCTCTCTCGCTCCCTTGCTCTCTCACGCCCTCTCTCTCTCCCCCTCTCTCTCTCTCACAACCTCTCTCACTCTCTGTCACTCATCCTTTCTCACAATCTTGTAATCTTCATGTGTAGGGAAATTATAACTGCAATATCCATTCAGAGTTTCTATGACAACGCACTTCATTGTTGATTCCCATTTATTGAAGGTTTAAGGGGCAGCATCTACAAGGGGCACGCTTAAGTGCCTTTTGATGTGTAGAATTATCATAAACTGTGTTTCTCTGGACTGTTTCATCAAAATATCTTCCACAGTCGTAGGCTCTGCAGCACACCATTTCGGTCAGCTCTCGTGAACAGTCCACGTTCCCCAGTCCTCGTAGTAAGCTGGTCTGAGCCAGTCGACTCCCTCGCAGTGTGGTCTTGCGTTGTTCCAGGCTAAACGCTAGTGTGTCATTGAGCCTCTAAACACTGTGGGCTCTTACACACTGTTTGGTGTAATCCAAAAGTCTGTATCGAAACAGCATGGAGTTTGTATGCTCAGAAGATAAACGTAATGATATAATAATGTTAATATAATAGTAATTGTAGTCTTAATTTTTGTATAACCTTCATGAATTATCGGTTATATTAGTACTAAAAGGTCTCACAGTTTTGGTGCTAACATCCATGTTTGTTTGGTTAGTGCAAATGGGTTATCCTATTAGTGTGACTCTTTGAGGTTAAGCAGCTAGCTGAATGTGCTGGGAGTTTTGTTCATGTTTACTTCCTGGATGACAGGGCCAAAAACACAGTGCTCATTCTGTTTATGTTCTCATTTCGTATCCATTTGGCAACGGAATGCGCTAAAACAATTCATGTATATATTGTATTTGTTAAAGGTGAGAAAAACGTAACCCTTCAAAATGCAAATGTGAAAATAACAAACAGTAAATTAAACATAGTGAAGTGAAGAGGTGTTGGCAGAGAGCAACAAATAACTTCCTTTTTTTATGCTTTTTATCCATATTTTTACATTGCTGGAATCAGAAACAGGAATACATTACATCAAAAGAATAATTCACTTTTCAGAGAACTTGTGGCTTTTCAGTTGTGCTAAACGTCAATATAGAGATGATTCAGGATCTACATTTCTTTGTTTCATTGTTCTTTTCTTGATGCTACAAAGTTCCAAATGAATGCATTTTGGTGTTTATTTAGTCTTAACGATATCAAACGCAGGACAGGTGTGTCACATCAGCCGCTTAGTCAGCCGCTAACCCGGTACCCATATCAGCCACAGCCAGTACAAGGTGATGCATGCAATAGGATGTGTTGAACCTAGCTGCTGGGTAAAACAGGTTAGATGAGAGGGAGGCCTCTAATGCAAACCAATCCACACACATTGGTTCTCCTTCAAAGCTAGCTGGTTTCAAAGCTTTTTGAGAAACCAGCATATGCTAGATTTCAAAAGTTTCCGACCCTAAAAATCGAAACCCATCACTCCAAAGCAACTTCTCTGGGCTGGCTCGCTAGCTTTAGCATTCAGTCCGCCTAGCCGTGTGGAAGGCTCTGGGGTCTCATTTATAAAGCTGTGCGTGGGATCGTTACTAAAAGTGTACGTACGCCCAAAAGCCAAGTTTTGCGTGCGCCAAAAAATATTCAGATCTATAAAACCCTGTGTACGCACACCGTACGCAATCTTTGCTTTATAAATCACAGAGTGCCTACAAGTGTGCGCAGCTGAATCAGCTTCATGTTCCGCCCTGTACACGCCCCTTTTTAACCATAAATGGTCAATGCAAATGACCTCATGAATTCGATCAGCATATAAAACAGACTCAGATGCAAGTATTATGTCTTGTCGGAAACAAAGTACTGAGAAAAGCCAAAAAGCGAAATTTCACGGAGGTTGAAGTGGAGACACTTGTGGGTGAGATGGAGGCCCGAAAAGTAGTTTTGTTCGGCGGTCACAGGATTGGGATCGTCAACAACAAAAAGCAGAGTGAGTGGCAACATGATGCTGCAGCAGTGAACTCTGTCAGTAGCACGGAGCGCACAGTCCCAGAATTATAAAAGAAGTGTTCTGACATAAAGTTAGGCTACATATTTTTATGTAGCCTACCAATAAATCGTTATGGTCCCTAAAGACCCTCTCCCTCCGAATCCTGCCATTTGCATGGTCCGCCAGAAGTGCCATGGTGCAGCATTACCACGGCGCTCACCTCTGTATTTATAGGGTTACGGTAATAAGACTGACCGAGAACACCTTGGATAATCAGTTTGTAATCACCGACGTAAAATGTTCTTGAACATAACCCCTTTTTAATGCCTGATTTGTGATGAAAAGCATCAAGAGTAACGGACAACGATTGTGATGAGGAGTGTGGCTTGGTTTTCCACACTTGGGATTTAATTGACATTTGATTATGTGTTTACGTGTCACATAAAAATATTATGTTATTGACACATGTTGGACAGATGCTTTATTCCATGCAGTCGCGCCATCAGTGGACAGTATGGAGTGACGGGATTAAATATAGAGATTATTTTTTAATTTATATTCTAAGGAGATGTTTCCGGAGTTATAACTGAGAAATAACGCAGTTGATTTAAATTATTCTGATTACGTAGATTTAACGCATGATACGGGTTGAAATTAAATTTATGTAGGGCGATGAAAAAACATAATCGTTCTTCTCACTCTACAATTCTTCGGTCTGACTTCAGTTCACCACCACACCATCTGTGTCGCCATTTCTCCTTTTCTTCCCAACCATGCGTAGGCATGGGTCAGAGTTTGCTTAGGGCTGCGCACATTTTCCTGTCAAGTTGGTTTTTTATAGATCACAATCTTGGCGTGGAAAGTCACGTACGCCAATTTCAGCCCCGTTTTGTGCGTATACGCAACGGTTATAAATGAGACCCCTGGTCATGCACATTATTGAACAGGCAGAGTACGCACAGGTATCAGGGGAGGTAGGTAGACAGGTAGGCTATCCAATAATGTATTTCTAGCCGACTGATTGGCCAGCCTAATAATAATAATAATAATAAATGAAATTTATATAGCGCTTAATATGGTACTCTAAAACGCTTTAAATGTTATGTTGTTATGGTTTATGGTGGCTAGCCTAGACCTTTGTCAGCGCATTTGATTTATTGATTTGCTTTCAGGCAGCAGAGAGAATTTCCACAAATATGTTGACAGAAAATGCTTCCAAAATAAATTGCTTACCCTGGCTTTAAGCAAAGGTTTTAATTGATTAAACGACGGTTTATAAAAGGGTTCCAGTTATAAATGGGTGGCTAAAACCCATTTCTATGGCAGGGTTGTTGGGTATGACATGAATAGGAGACTTGAAACACAGGAGCAATGAGCTGTTATTGAGCTACATGTCCTTTTAAGGTCGAAACAGAACAATGCTTACAATAACACTCATTACTCGTATTGACTGAAATACCAGCAGCGCCTGGCTTTAACCACCACTAACGGTTATACTACAGAAGGAGCAGTCAAGGTAAACATCATTCATAATGAGAAGGACAAGAAGTACAAGAAGAAATATTGTAATACTTTACCAGATCATACCTTGATTCCCCTTGACTAGATGGTGAATTAATAATGAAACAGCATTATAGTATTTCATATAATACACCGCCGATTTCAAGAGCGCTATCGAGAGATGGGAAAGAATTGATCAAACAATACATTCACACTACGTCGTCATAGCCAAGGATGGAATGTTCAGCTCACTTTCAAACTAAAGGAACACGTTGAAAAGAGATGTTTAAGGAGAAAGGGTTGAGCACACGGAGAACGGCCTCGTCCGTCTGAAGTGCCAGACACTGTTATGGTTTGAGTCGGTGAAACAGACTGCCCCGTCTCCTCCGAGCAAGAAACACCAGTGCTATTCATCCATCATGCATAAGCATACGCATAAACCCTCTGCCAGCGGGGACGATGAATTATATGGTTTAGTCTGCTTGACTTGCTTTGTAGATGGGCTGCTTGAAATTGGCATGCGTGAAATACAACTGCATAGGTAATGATCTGAGCCTGACCCTGTTAATTGCTAATGGTTTTATGGGTAAGGCGATACAACATATTCACGGGCGGTTATGAATGCAGAGGCCAGATGAGGGGGTGGGTACGTCTAAAATGACCTCCACAACTGTTGCTTTTCTGAGCTTTTCACCGTACAGTTATGTTACTAACTTGGCCGACAGCCAGCGCCTACCATACGGGTTCATCACAGCAATCGCCATGGCAACAAAGTCGGTAACTAGAGGAAAGAGATTAAATAAATCTTGTGTCCCCAAACCCAGAAACATAACTCATGTCTTGTCTTATGCTCTGCTTACATCAGGGTGTAGTCGTCTAGACGTCCTGCTCCACATCCTCGTTGGGCTCATTAGAGAAACTGACGACGTCTAATTACAAATTCAAACAAATACACTTTGGTCCTTCTCGCCAGGGACACGCTTGTCGCCACAGCACCGCGAGGAGGAACCACTTACCTTTAATTGTCGGAAACGCGTGTCAGACCGGCGTTCTCCGCTCACACACACACACACACACACACACACACACACACACACACACACACACACACACACACACACACACACACGTTGTGTGAATCGCTTTCAGTTTTTTTTTTGCACAATATCAAATATTACTTCCCTGATCCGTCAATCAGGGCAGAGGAATTCAGAGGAGCCCCTTAGACGCAAATGTCAACCATTAAAGATCCCCTTTTGACCCTTAACAGTGAAGACGGACCATCTTTATTTGTTTCTTTACTTTTTATAAAAAAGGTGTTTCTAAATACATTTAACAGCATACAGTGGCAAATGCATAAGGTCTCCCTCTCTCACCTAACGACGACATTATTTATGATGGTTAATAATAAAAGACCATATAGGGACTCGTCACATCCTTGCTTGTGTGACTGAGCGGTAATGAATTAGTTTAATACAAACCAAAGGACGCTTTACAACTCTCCCTCCCCAGGAGGCTAATCCAACAAGCTTCTTCACTAAAACACTACAGACGGCCTACAGACCCCACTGGCCTTGCATAGATTATAGTAACAATGTATAGATTAAACATGACCATGTATACATTATGATAACCTTTTAGTCCTTATAATAACATTGTATGCATTCTAAAAAGAAAGCCTTAGCAGATATTTCCATTCATAAATATATATATATATATATATATATATATATATATACATACACAGTACTTCTCTCATCCATCCTCTGTCTTTATCGCAGCAGACACTTCAGGAGTCTTCATTTGTGATTGAAGTAATGATTATAATTAAGATTCCTGAGGACAGGGGTTAGATGATAAGACATGCTCAGGCCGTCACTAATGGACCGACCACTAAACCGTGACCGGGACTTCAGGACATCCTTGAGACCTGCCTTCATAACAACAACAACAACAACACCAACGGCCAAAAACAGACCCGGTCCTATCGGCACCTAATCAAGTCGATGGTTAAAGTACCATTTCTGCCCTGGACTCGTTTATAAAGAAAGTCTAATTATGCCGGACACAGATGGTCAAGCACCCTCACTTTGCTCACAGTCTTAGTGGCTCAGCTGGCTGTTTATCACTCTTCTATCTGCTTTGGTCCCACTTCCTTTGAAGGGGGATTCAGGCCCCAAAAATGGCCAGCAGAACTTTAGTTTGTTCTTTGTTTACAGGTTTCTGAGGCAATGCGTTAAGGGCTTTTCAGCATCACTGTTTGGGGGATTTTGAGGTAAAGATTTGATGAGATCCACGAATGAATATCGCAGGTAAAAAACTAGTATTGTGATTAAACACGTTGAATGGTGTAGTTATGTGGAGTTGAGATGGTCAACCACTTTCACGTAAAGTGGTTTGGCTTTGATGCTTCAGTGAATATTTCATATTTTTCCCATTATAGGATGTGATGCTCTTTTGGTGGTGAAATACAGATTCATTTTGGATGCTAATTAACTGCATATATCAACTTTATAATCCTCTAACTCTATATTCCAGTTTCATGAGTATAACTAATGATTTGCCCTAGCATACCAAATGACCATGTCAAGGGTCCAGTGAATAGGCCTACCACAACATCCCATTTAATATCACTCAAGACCCCACTAACTTGGACAGACCGCCATCGATCACCGGAACAATCCAGAAACCCTTGCCAAATTGAATATCCCTTAGGTTCACAACTATGGGGTCAGAACAGTCTCATTAATAATGAATACACAACGTTCTCTACTGAACATTAACAACACATTACGGCAACTCAAATGATCCAGGGAGTGAGATGAATGTTTACAGGTTAAACATTCTCGTGCTGTGACTATGAAGTACATAATCTGCTTTGGAATGCAGTCTATATTGTGCTTTGGTGTACTGTATTAATATAGTGTGGTTTACTGCCTGGTGACCTATTCATTTGGTCTGGTTGTAGCCTTGTCAGTTGTCAACTCAGTGTGGCTAAGCAGATAACAACAACAGTTCCTTTGTTCATCAGAGCTTCGGCAATTTATAATTTCATCAGAAGCTCCTTTCTGAGCTGTGGAAGCCTTCCTTTCAATGTGATTCTGCGCTAATGAATATTCCCACATTTTATTAGAAAATCAACCAGAATCGCCAATTACTATAATCATTCAATCCCATTCATTAGAATTGTGTGCATTCATTCAGCGTGATTCGGTGGATCACCAATGTTTCCCTCTGCATGCCTCCCGCAGTGGCACAGCGCCGCCACTGGATCAACAGCGCCACTGCAACCAGCCATGCGTTTTAATAAGAAATTATGTTGGTTGCAACAAACTCTATGTGTTATATTTTATATAAAGCCATATATATAGTAAGGCGCCTCTTACTGCACCCCCCTCACTGGTCAAATTCTCATTATTGTCTTCAGAAATAAAAACTGAAAGCTTCTTTGTGTTCTGCTATAAAATAACCAAAAATACCAACAGTAAACCCAATCCTAAATCGTTACTGTGGGCATGAATGGCTTTAGTAACACAACCATAGTAACTGGTTGTGACAAACAAAGTGTCCTTCATATTCTATTGTGTAGAAAAGAAGAAACAGTGTTATGGAAACCCAGACGATGGGATGACTACAAGCTGCAGACTGAAGATCAGATCAGTTTTATGTATATCAACATTAATGCCAAAGAATTCTGGCTCAGGCACATATTGCACTCGCTTGGTATTTCTTGTCGTGTCAAACCATTGTGTTGAGACTATCTCTGTTGAAACACACCAGAGCCCTTGAATCTACTCAAACATCTCTGCACCTGCACCCATTAACACCATGCACACCCCATCAGCACCATCCACGCACCATACATGCACATCAGCACTGTGCACATCAGCACTGTGCACGTCAGCACCGTGCACACCAGCACCGTGCACGTCAGGACCGTGCACGTCAGTACAGTGCACATCAGCACTGTGCACACCAGCACCGTGCACGTCAGGACCGTGCACGTCAGTACAGTGCACATCAGCACTGTGCACACCAGCACCGTGCACATCAGGACCGTGCACGTCAGTACAGTGCACATCAGCACTGTGCACATCAGCACTGTGCACATCAGCATCATGCACACGCACATCCGCACCGTGCATGTGTACGTCAGCACCGTAAACCTTGTTGTAGGTCTATCCGACTGCGTCCAGAGGCATTTTGCTCTGCACCCGTCGTTAACGGCCCCTTGAAATCAAGAATGGGCTGAAAGGTTCCAGACGAATACGTGATTGGTCTGGCCAATTAAATTAAATTAAATTATATTTATATTTGTATAGCCCTTCATGACACTTACTGTCTCAAATGGCGTAACAGGTCATATATTTAAGACACTTATATCAGGCTTCTGATCACAACCATCCATTGATCAACCGGCCACTTTTCCCCTCCCCCCACCTCTGTCCCACCAGATACACCAAGATGAAGACGGCCACCAACATCTACATCTTTAACCTTGCGCTGGCGGACGCGCTGGCCACGAGCACGCTGCCCTTCCAGAGCGTAAACTACCTGATGGGCACCTGGCCCTTTGGCGACGTGGTCTGCAAGATGGTGCTGTCCATCGACTACTACAACATGTTCACCTCCATCTTCACGCTCACCACCATGAGCATCGACCGCTACATCGCCGTGTGCCACCCCGTCAAGGCGCTGGACTTCAGGACGCCGCAGAACGCCAAGATCGTCAACATCTGCAACTGGATCCTCTCCTCGGCCATCGGCCTGCCCGTCATGTTCATGGCCGCCACCATCCTGCCCAAGCCCCATTGTAGGCTCACACACACACACACACACACACACACACACACACACACACACACACACAGACACACAGACACACACACGCACACACACACACACACACACACACACACACACACACACACACACACACACACACACACACAATCCTGACCCAGCCCCAGTGTAGGCTCACACACACACACACACACACACACACACACACACACACACACACACACACATACACAATCATGACCCAGCCCAATTGTAGGCTCACACAGACACACACACACACACACGCGCACACACACACACACACACACACACACACACCATCCTGACCCAGCCACAATTGTAGGCTCACACACACACACACACACACACACACACACACACACAATCCTGACCCAGCCAAATTGTAGGCTCACGCACACACACACACACACACACACACACACACACACACACACACACGCGCGCGCACACACACACACACACACACACAATCCTGACCTAGCCCAGTTGTAGGCTCACACGCACACACACACACACACCATACTGACCCAGCCCCATTTTAGGCACACACACACACACACACACACACACACACACACACACACACACACACACACACACACACACACACACACTATACTGACCCAGCCCCAGTGTAGGCACACATACACACACACACGCACACAATCCTGACCTAGCCCAATTGTAGGCTCACACACGCACAAACACACACACACACACCATCCTGACCCAGCTCGAGTGCGGCTATCAATTTTAAAACTCTGCCACTTCAGGAAAGATATCTTTTAAATCAACATTACCGTGACTAATCTTGTTGCCAAGAACCTATTTTCTATTTGAAAGACAATATCCAGAACTCCACATCCCCACAAATTCATTAAACTCAAAGTCAATTGGCACACATATCCATGTGGCAGCCACATGGATATCAACCTCTCCACTTGGAGACGGTTTGTGGAGCGAGGACAGAGGGAGGGCCCTCCGCCAAGGTGGGCCGGGAAATTGCTGTGATAAAATGGAAAGAAACCTGGCCAGAAATGATTGAATGACTGCCTCTGCTCTCTGCGATGGGACAGGGGTAATAATAAGAGATTCACAGCCGGGTGTCGCGTGACATGAACCATGTTGTTGATTATTTCAGCATTCAGGGTTTTTCAGTGTATTAGAAATAGAGACAGGTGTGGGCAACATGTTTTTGCTTTCATAAACTACTCTGAGCACTCTAGATCAGCACCATGTAATGAAATTATTAAAGCTTACTTTGTTTATATGGTTGATTTTTTATTGTTCGTAGGAAATAGCGACATCTTTCACAAGGGAACACAGAAGAGTGTATGTTTTGGGTTTTACCGGAACAAAGCAGTCATGGAGATTCGTGCACATTTAAACCTAATTATGTTAAGAAGAAAAATACTAAATATTAAATTGTGTGTGTGTGTGTGTGTGTGTGTGTGTGTTTGTGCGTGTGCGTGTGCGTGTGTGTGTGTGTGTGTGTGTGTGTCTGTGCTTGTGTGTGTGTGTGTACAGTGAACGACAGCCGACATTGTCGACTGCACCCTGGTGTGCCCCCACCCCTCCTGGTACTGGGAGAACCTGCTGAAGATCTTGTGTCTTCATCTTTGCCTTCATCATGCCCGTCCTCATCATCACTGTGTGCTACGGCCTGATGATTCCTGCGGCTGAAGAGCGTGCGCATGCTGTCTGGCTCCAAGGTAGGCCCTGAACATCTAGCATCCAACACTGAAACCTAGTTCCCCATGCTCAGGGATCACGTCACCATCTCAGCTGCATTGAGAATGCATTCGTACTTCAAACACTGTATGAGTGTATGAATGGATTAAAGTCCTGTGCAACGTATAATCAATAGTAACACAGGATTTTATGTACCGATAATTAAAACGTCATTCAAACATTGGATGACAGAATTAGTGAGTTAGTGTGTATTTGGATAGTAGAACAGTATTGTAATATTTCAATTGTATTTTACTTTGACACCTGCTTTGCAGAACCGTGAAGTCCGACATCAAACTTAACTGGTTTAATTATAAAATAATTGATGGGTTCTCCCCAGGATTTCGTTTCCATGGTGGCACTCCCACAGGTCAGTTTTAGCCATAGAAATAAGTGGGCCTTCTCTCAGCTGTCTTCAGAAACGTTGAGGCTGCATGGAGAATCTGACGTAACCAAGGCTCTGCAGAGCCGAAAGAAAATTACATCCATGCAGCAATCCTACAGGATGTTGTAGTTTTCTTTTGCCATTATTACGGCAAATAAAAATGAACAGGGAAAATAAGTTGTTTAAACAGGTACATCTCATTCCCTTTTTTCCAACCGTTTTTTTCACAATATTTTCAAGGAGAAGTGGATTATTGAAGGATAGTGTTGAGATTGTTATGACATCTCCTTCACCTCCTACCTCTCCTTCTAAATCCCCCTAGTATTTTAGATACCAGTTAGCTATGCTCTCTGTAGTCCAGCACAACCAACTGTGCTCCCTCCAGCTCTCACTCAATGTTCTCTTCCGCCAACCACCCAACTCTCGCAAGACTTTTCCTTGAGCGAGACTTTGTTGGACTCAATGACAAAGAGACTGTGATGGTTAAGAAACAAGTTGTGTTTCTCTGTTGGGATCCTTTCCAAAATGGTAGAATATAATGTAAGCCAATCAGTGGCAAAAACAAGAACTTTCAGATATATATATTCGTGTGTCACAAAGTACATCTCAATACTGTTAAATGACTAAGCTTGTGTCCTCTAGCCATGCCAGTGCTACACTGTTCAGGGTAGACAGTGCCTGGAGACCAGGGCACTGGTACTTGGTGCAGTCGTTTATGATGTGATCAGCCGTTTGCTCTGGGGCTCCACAGGGGCAGTCAGGGGCAACACAAAGGTTCATCCTGTGCATGTTGGCTCTGAAGCGTCCATGTCCTGTCCGGCATCTGTTAAGTCGTACCCAGGATTTTCGGTTGAGGTTGTGTCCTGCAGGCCTTGTGGACGGTGTTTCGATGTAGCCATGTAGCTTGGTGTTGGCTTGGCCCCACTGTTTGGTCCATTGTGTGATGGTCCAGGACCCAGGTGGCTGGCCATTTGCCTCATGCAGCAGGCCCCGGAGTCTTGCAGAGATTGGTTCCCTCGACGGTAGGCGTGGTGGTGGGTCGTTTGAGTTGATGTCGTGGTGGAGTAGGTGGCTGGCTCTGCGTTGAGCTCTCTGTGCAAGGTTAAGGCAGGCTGCTTCACGACGGATTGCTGGTGGTGGGATTCCGCTGAGGATAATACAGGGCCAAAACTTTCAGATGACGTACATTGACCGGGTGCTACTATCCCTAAGTATTAGATAGCAGCCAATTTTCGTGAATTTGTGCTGGTTTTACAGCTCAATAACTTACTTGGCTCTTGGCGTTTATATAGACAAACAATAACTTGATTTATTATTGTTACAATTCATGTCCGGGCAATTTCAGTAAGTTGCTTGCTGTTCATTCACCTCTATAAAAATAATGGTGACCGTTTATTCCAATTTAAAAGCTATATTTCCGGTCTCCACTGTCTGCACAAGCACAAAAGTCTGGTATTATTATTCCCTGTATTATTTTTTTAACTTATTTTTTCATTATTTGACATGTAAAACCTAATTTTTCATATTGCAAGTGATTTACTGATCTCCCCTATAATTTCAGCCATATGTATGTATTCTTTATGTTGAATTAGGTCTTCGTAGTAATTTAAGGTCGGTTCAAGGTTTGGTGATGCAGAGAACAACTCTCGCCGTCTCCTCTAGTTCCTCATTTGTGTTCCTTCCTAGTACTGCCTAACTTTCTATTCGATCAGTTGGTTGGGATCATTTGACAATTAATGTTGTGTGATTGATTTGTCAGTCGAGGTAGCGCCATTGGTCGAGTACGCTGTTAATAATCCGGCCCAGTTTATGTCCAGATCCAGACATCTTGATCTATAGACTGGTTTACACTAGACTGGTTAACTTTATACTGATTAACATGAAACTAGTTACCAATACACTTGTAAACCTTAGACTGATTTAAGTTAGACTGGTTAATGTTAGACTAGTTAACACTACACAAGCTAACCATTAGATTATTGAACATTAGACTACTTAACACTACACTGGTTAACCTTAGACCGGCTAACTTAATACTTGATAACATTAGAATAGTTAACAATATGCTGGTTAACATTAGACTGGTCAAAGTAAGTCTTTTTAACACTAGACTGGTTAAAACTAGAATGGTAATCGTTAGACTAGTAAACTTAAGACTGGTTAACATTAGACTGGTTAACGTTGGGACTAATGATCATCATTGAGAGTCTATCAAAGCCACGCTGGGAGTATTAGCTCAGGAACTTCCTATCGGCGCTAAAGCCAGGGCTTTTAAATATAGTTGCTCTCTAATCCATCCATTAAGCCTTCATAAAAGGTTTTATCCACCGATAAACGGAAGGCAGCAGAAGTCCCCTCCAGCGGACGTGCATAGACTGTGTGCATAAGGCTTCTGCTCCACTATTGGAAAAGTAGTCAGCCTGAGGAGAAGGCTGAATGGTAGCGATTGAAGGGGGAATGAGAAAAACAACATAATTATCCCTAAAGACTGAGCTTCCTGAACACGCCAGAGTGCCCCCCCCCCCCCCCCCAGGGTGTTTTTGGAGAACTGTAACCCTTGGTTTTCCTATTTGGATTATTTCCTTTTAATTGTGGCTGTTGAATCTTCACCTCTCCTCCTCTTTTGACATCTCCTCCATCACCCTCCTACCTCCTCTGTTCCATCCACACCTTTGAGTGTGCTCCTGTTGAGCCCTTACTTTAACACCTCCTCTTCTCCTTTCCTCCTATGCATAACCCTACACACACACACGCACGCACACACACACACAGCACACACACACACACACCACACACACACACACACACTACACACACACACACACACACACACACACACACACACACACACACACACACACACACACTCATTCGCTCACTTTCTCACTCTCTCTGAAACACACACACACACACACACACCCACACCACACACACCACACACACACACACACACGCACACACACACACACACACGCACACACACACACACACACACACACACACACCACTCACACAGGAGAAAGATCGGAACCTGCGTCGGATCACGCGCATGGTCCTGGTGGTGGTGGCCGTCTTCATCATCTGCTGGACGCCCATCCACATCTTCGTCATCATCAAGGCCCTGGTGAACATTCCCCGACTCCCTGCTGCAGACGGTCACATGGCACTTCTGCATCGCCTGGCTACACCAACAGGTGGGGGGAGCAGTGAGGTTCTGGGGTTTACTGGATGTAGGATGGTGATGGATGGCAGACCGGAAGTATGTGTGTGTGTGTGTGTGTGTGTGTGTGTGTGTGTGTGTGTGTGCGTGTGTGCGTGCGTGCGTGCGTGCGTGCGTGCGTGCGTGCGTGCGTGCGTGCGTGCGTGCGTGCGTGCGTGCGTGCGTGTGTTGTGGTGTGTGATGTTTACAGAGCAGACATCACTCCTTTTGGCCTTTTTCGTCATACTTAGTTTAGAGAAAGAGAGAAATTATGCAGTCGTGTGCGAAATGGTTTCTGCTCTTAAGACCGATGATGATGATGATGATGATGATGATGTAATGATGACACAGCAATGATTGCTGCAGTGGAAAAAGTGGCATGGAGCAGGTTCAATTGCTGATGCTGAGACGTGTACTACTCAATGCAAATTATAGATTCATTTACGATTGGATGGCAACGAACAAACACACGCTCTCCCTTTTATGACCATTTGTAAGGATGTGTACCACGTTGAATAGTAAGCACGCAATCTTTTCAGTCAGGGTAGAAATTTTAACCATGAAAATGGGAGGCAATCCAAAACGATCTTCCTAAAGCGGGATGCAGCACTTCTTCAGGTACCATTGACTGACTAATGGCATGGGTAATGGGATTCTACCACTGCTCTTGCGGATGCCTGCTCTGTTTGAATAACTGAACCAGGCAGTCGGGTCCACAGGACACTCTGTGCTGGCAGTTTGATTCTGATGAGCTTTTCTGATGTCGCCGTGCGTCTGCAGTAGTCTGAACCCCGTGCTCTACGCCTTCCTGGACGAGAACTTCAAGAGGTGCTTCCGTGAGTTCTGTACCCCGAGCCCGTCCGTGCTGGAGCTCCAGAACTCCTCCCGCATCGGCACGGCCCACCGCCACCTCCAGCAGGGGGACAACAACAGCGCCAACACGGGGGAGAGGACCAATCCACAGGTTGAGAACAGGCTGACCCTCATGCTCTCTGTCTCTGTCGCTCTCTGTCTGTCTCGCTGTTTCTGTCTATCTCTCTTTCTCTCTGTCTATCTCTCTGCCCGTCTGTCTGTATCTCTCTCTGTCTGTCTCTCCTTCTCTGTCTGCCTGTCTCTCCTTCTCTCTCTGTTTCTCTGTCTGACTCTCTCTCTGTCTGTCTGTCTCTCTCTCTGTCTCTCTGTCCCTGTCTCTCCCTCTCTATCTCTCTCTCTTTATCTCTCTCTCTGTCTCTTCCATTCTCTCTGTCTCTCTCTCTCTCTCTGTCTCTCTCTCTCTCTCTCTCTCTCTCTCTTTCTCTCTCTCTCTCTCTCTCTCTCTCTCTCTCTCTCTCTCTCTCTCTCTCTCTCTCTCTCTCTCTCTCTCTCTCTCTCTTCCTTTCTCTCTGTCTCTCTCTCACTCTCCACCCTTCTCCTGCCCTCTCGCTCCATCGCTCGCTCTTTCTCTCTCTCTCTCCTCTCCTTTGTAACTTCATTTGCATATATTTATCTAGATAAGATGTACCAGAAATGCGATGCAATTTTCTAAATAATCTCGTTAATGCCATCTTGGGTATCTTTTAAAAAAAATACATATCCTCCCCGAGGGGGAACAGAGCTCAGAACAACTCCATCACACTAGGTTGCCCGCACATTGAAGTACAGCAGTTTACGCCTCTCTCCAGAGGACATGTACCTCTCCCCCACTAACCCCTCTGTCCTCTCTGGGCATCCTGGTCCAGGTATGACTAGCCTTGGAGGGGTCGTCAGTGGATTCACGCGGCTGTGGCGGCGTTGCCCATGACGACCTCACCTCAGAGGTCACACAGGTCACCATGGGGCTTTGACCGACCAACGGCAGAGACCGTTGGTCGGTCCATGTGACCGCAGGGGCCGACAGCAGGGACCGGTATGGCGCGTTGTCGTGAAAACCGGTGGCTAAACGGCTTCCATTACCAGAGGGAACGTGACACCAGACGACATGACAGACGACTTCAAGGGCCGCTACTGCATGGCGACCCCCCCCCACACACCCCTTACTCCTTTTATAGCTGTCCACGTAGCCGCAATTACTCTCAAGTCTTAATACGGTTCAATCGACTCTTGAAATAGCTTGAGCCAAGCTTTTTTTTTCTCTCTCTGTCTCTCTGTCTCTCTCTCTCTCTCTCTCTCTCTCTCTCTCTCTCTCTCTCTCTCTCTCTCTCTCTCTCCCTCTCTCTCTCTCTCTCTCTCTCTCTCTCTCTCTCTCTCTCTCTCTCTCTCTCTCTCTCTCTCTCTCTGTCTCTCTGTCTCTCTCTCTATCTCTCTCTCTCTCTCTCTCTCTCTCTCTCTCTCTCTCTCTCTCTCTCTCTGTCTCTCTCTCTCTCTCCTCTCTCTCTCTCTCTCTCTCTCTCTCTCCTCTCTCTCTCTCTCTCTCTCCCTCTTGCTCTCTCTTCGTTTCCTCTCTTTCACCCTCCCTCCCTCCGTCTCTATTTTATGATGTTCAACGCAGACATCAACATGTCAATATGATGCTGGCTATGCCTCCTCAGAGACATGCCGTTCTGATGTTGTAGAACTGTGGTGCAAGCACAGTGCAAACACGCGCCTGCCGTCCAAGAGTAATTGCAAGCTGTGAACGGAGCCAGGAAATGAAAGAAAAATGTATTGCTGTTGAAAGAGGGTTGTTTAGGGGTGAACACATTTTCTATGTCCCCGGGGGGGACTTGAAAGGCCTTTGACATGATGATGTGCTCTCTGCCTCTCTGCTGTAATGAGGGAGCCAGAACTCGAAGCAGCGCTGCATTCTGCTCACATTTTCCGCCCTGATGCTCCAGACGTGACCAGAACCACCCACCGCTTTCCGTTCAACAGAGGCCGTTGAATCAGTAAAAAAAAAACGCCTACTAGTTATTCATCACACTTTTTGCTCCTCTTCTTCTCACGTGGCTTCTCCTGAAATAGTTCATCACCTTCTGCAGCGGCGAAGGGCAAGAGACCAGACAGCTCTGAACTCCCTCCGCGTCTGCTCTCCTTTGAACGAGGTGTTTGGATTCAGAGTGATGACAACGCCGGCTTCCTGTGGTACCATGTAGCTTAGTGCGGAGCCTTTAAGCAACTTGAGTCCAACAGTTTCCACACTGTGCTCTGGTAGTCTAAAATCGACTGGTTGGATCAAATGGTCTTGTGCACGCTACATAAACCAATTCCCCCCTCGACAGACTGCTATCACACTTTATCGCTGACATTTCTGCCCTCCTTTACACGTTTGCGTTTCCTGACCATTTTCCGCCCTCCCTCCCGATTGGCTGTTCATACAAGAGAACAAAGTGTATTCTCATCTGCAGAGGGTAAACAGGTGTTTGACTACTGATGCCAAGAGCTTGCCTGGGATTTATTGTGCCGGTCTCCTTCTTGGTGGCTGACAGCGTACATAATTGTCTATTTCACAGCCGCTGTTTACTGCTGTGAAAATGAAAATGTATGAATTTTGTCAATCACCATTTACATGATGTATGATTGTCGGGACAGTGGGTGGGTCTGAACAGTAACAACCCCCTACGTCCTTAAAGGGTACTCAAAGCCTTAATTAAAAAAACTGTTTTAAAGTTGCAATGGGTCACATTTAAACTAGCTTGTAGCTGTATCTGTCAATGCT
>NC_044062.1:19516151-19596151 GCF_902167405.1 Gadus morhua | reverse complement strand
ATGATGCCGTAGTTCATGCATCCCGATCTCCTTAGAGAGAGTACCTGCCTGCCTCCTGTCCTGCCCAGAGAGGAGTAGCATCCACCTCCGCTCTGAACGCTGATGTGGTCCTTCTGGTTCCGGCGGGGCACGAAGCGGATGCAGGTGGTCCGGTGGAAGGACTGCATGGCGCTCACAATTCGTGACCTCTCCGCGGAGGTGTAGGCTCTGCTCACTGTGTAGGGAATGGTCACAAGGCCATTGGAGGATTTTTTCCACAGGCAGTTGTTTCTAAAACACTTCATGGCGTTTCTGGTTGTTGGTAGAAGCAAGTCTCCCTCCAGCAGGATCTCATTGGAGCCGTTGTTGGAGATCAGAATCCTGGTGCCGATATCCATGTCCTCATTGTCTTCTAGGACATCATCAACACTTTCTTCCCCCACCAGAGGTTGATCCTGGGAGAGGTCTCCCTCAAGCAGGATCTCATTGGAGCCGTTGTTGGAGATCAGAATCCTGGTGCTGATATCCATGTCCTCATTGTCTTCTAGGACATCATCAACACTTTCTTCCCCCACCAGAGGTTGATCCTGGGAGAGGTCTCCCTCAAGCAGGATCTCATTGGAGTCGTTGTTGGAGGTCAGAATCTCTGTGATGATATCCATGTCCTCATTGTTTTCTAGGACATCGGCCACACTTTCTTCCCCCACCAGAGGTTGAGTCTGACAGAAGCCCAGCAAAAGCAGGAGGAGGCTGAGACAGGTTTTCATCTTCTGGGTCTATCTGGTTGTTTCTGGACACTGGCACCGGAGCTTCTCTGGATGTCTTCAACGGAGAGACTCCTTCAGGTTTGTTGACCGTCTGACCGGACCAGAGCCTTTATATGTTCCTCTGCAGGTGTGTCTGTTGGGGGATTAAGGGTTGTGGTGCAGAATCTAAGGACTAAATAAACCTTTTAAGGGTGGACTCAAGCGACCAACCTACCTTTTCAACACTGTCTGTTATTCAAAGGCTTTGAGAGGAGGGGAGGGACATTACTGACTCAATGTTTATGCAAGAAAATTAAAAACAAACTTCGATAGAATTTCAAGGTTTTAATTAATTTGATAATGCAGAATTCTACAACGCAGACTGACATTAACGTCTTTCTGTACCGACTTGATATCACCATCCTAACTAAAGGTGTGCTTTTCTACTTTTATATATTGAGGGACAAACACAAGGACTTCCTAATGATACACTTAACTTTCAAACATCAATAATTCTTGCTGGAACATAAACGCAATAATGCATTATTCGGTTGGAGGAAACATTATGTTAGCAACAGATGCATATTTACGAGCACAAATGATCTTTTTAATCAATTCCCTGAGTAAATAAAAGTCTTTTTTTTTTTTCAGGAAGACCAATTAATGTAGCAGTGCTCCAAAGGTAGGTTAGGTTATCTATTTTAGGAGCTTTATTCGACATATTTGTTCACGTCGTTTTTACATCCCGACAGTAATCAATTGTTCCAATGCTCTGATAAAAGTAAAAAGATCTGGCACCTTTGGCTGTCGCAGGTCTGCAATAAGCTGTTCCAATTAGTCGCGGGACTGTAAAGGCTTACCTTTCTGTTTACCTAACTTCACGGCTACCTGCTCACACCCATGCCCATGCACTCACTGCACATGACCGGTGTCTCTCGAACGCCGAGGCAGTATACTTGGGCGTTATCCATTTCCATACCTTCCTGACATTTCACCGGGGTTTAGGTATATGAAGGTGTTTTCGTCATTTATTTGTATTTTATAAAATAAATAAAGCTGAGCTTCTGTGATAGAAGTAATTTTAGCATGGATGACATTGTCTAGCCTACGCTGCTGTGTGTCTAAAATTCTGTTTGCCAACTTCAACAAGTATTGCCCGGTTTAAATACTCATGGCCTATAGGATAATGAATAGATAGGAGATAAGCCCCCATCCATAGAAATGGTTTTAATCTCTATGAGTAGGACCAACTTGAAGCAATCGTGTTTTTTTCAATTCAGAGATAGTTTCCACCAGTGTACACACATGGAAAGTAAAAAATTGGTTAGGGTTCCACGTCGACACAACGCAAGGGGTTTACAGACCCATTACGTCATTGCAGAACCTCCTTGTGTCGACCGCAAGTGCCTGACGTGTGCCTCCCAAAAATGTTATCCTTGCATCAAGGCACCGCAGGTCCGCTCACTAAAACCGACCCAGAACCAAAACAGGTTCACGACTGCGTGGAGGCGTCTGCGTGGGCATTGCGTTGCGTCAACTTTGAACTATAACTGAGCCTTAATATAAACTGTTTTATAAACAGTCTATGTGCGTTACACCCACACCGGCTGTGGTGGTGCACTTGATGGTTGGTTCAAGCAGCATCACCTGGCCCGAGTCAGGCATATTTAACTCTGGGGCTGGGTTAGGCTGCACACCTGTCGTGCAGTGAAGTATCAGAGCACACAGGGTTAACCAGCCTTCAACCACACACACACACTTCACAATGTTTAAATGATTAAACCAATTTACTATTTGGAGTAAGTATGGGTACAGCATGAGGAGCAGTAAGGGGGAATGATTTGGGTCACTTGTGGAGTGGCAGTGATAGGATCCATCATTCACGTGTTCCGTCTTAGAATGAAGTATTCGTTTTGTAACAGGAAGGCCGAATGGAGGCTGTGGGGGAACGTGCGACGTCTGGCCTGCAGGGGGAGTATGGGCAGGTTGGGAGCGCACCGGATAGGCTGGGGGGATTGGACCTGATTGCGGGCAGGCGTCATCACTCAGGCCAATCAGGGAGTGTTTGTACTTATGTGCCCGCTTTGTGTTGCGGTGAGAAGGAAACCAGGAGCGAACGGACCACAGAGATCCAGAGCGAGTGGAGATCGTATCAAGAAGCCACCAAGAAACGACTCTTGGACAACGTTTGTTATAGTTTAAGTATTTTTGTTCTCCTTCTCAAAGACAATAAAAAGTTCACCCGCTGAGGGACGACAACTCTGCCTGCTCTCACTCATTTGAACCCACTACAGAGACATCTCCTATTCTGGGGGATGCAAGTGGATTTAGCAGTTGTAATAGAGGAAGCATCAATTGTTGTTGTAGTGATAGTCAAGAACCATACTTCTTAGCATAGAGGTCAGGAACAGTATCCTAGTGATGCGTTATTTCTTGAAGAAAGTGGTCCAATCCTTGGTCGCTTTTAACCCACTTTATTTGTTAAAGTAGGCATGTTTCGGTATGGTAACTATGAAACTTACGGGAGGGAATTGTATCTAACGCGTTGAGAGAAATACCGTGATCTACTTCAAGCCCCCCGGGCATAGGCCCGGTGGCTCTTCCGCTGGTCTACCTATTGATCTCTCTCCTCTACCTCCGAAACACGCGCTATTTCCAGTCAAGTGGGCATGGTCTATGTGAAGTGGGCGTGGCCGGGTCAGACGTAATGGCTCCGCCCCTGTCTAAAGGTGCTGCCATCTGTGGCTGGAGTAGTTATACAGCTAAAGTGTTCGATCCTGCTTCCTAGTGGCTATGTGAGGGTAATGCAGCTTGTGTGTTAGGTCCTGCTTCCTAATGGCTATGTGGGGGCAGCTTATGTGCTTAAAATACGTAACACTAGTAATCTAAAATATACATGTGGTTTCTAAATCGGTTTGGCTATATCCCTTCTGATTGAGTTATCATGCAGACACCCTTTTAAAACAATGGTAACAATATCCTTGTTTTTGTTACAACTAGTATGCAATTAGAATCACATGTTCATCTTGTAGTCTGTGTGATAAGAAGCACAACAGCATCTTGTGGTGGACATGATAATAGGTCCATTTCATCAGAGATGTTTATATAAAGCTGTTCAACATGAAGTGTTGATAAACTGAGGTTCATGTTGATAATCACCCAAAATAAAATAAAAAGGACAACTACACAAATGAATTGCAGTGAAGGAACATTTTTAATGACATATCTGGAGAACATTGTTTGGAGACAATTCACAACATGAATGTGATATTTGCAGTCAACTGGTGGTTGGTCTTAGCAGCGATAGAGTCGGTTGATCCTCAGGATGTCATTCCGGGTCATTCCCCTTCTCTGGCCAATCCGAACACGGGAGTTTGGGATGGGGGTGATGCTGTCTCGTCCATTTATGGAGAAGGCTCTTCTGCCGTAGTGCATGATGGAGGTGTAATCGTAGGGGGTGTTCAGGTTGTTGGTGTTCTTCCTATTGAAGTTGTATGCACTGCGTCGATTGATGTTCTTCCAGTTGATCCTGACGTACCGGTCACGGTCATTCCTGGTCTGCTCGTGGTTGAAGCCCAGAGCGTGGTTCAGCTCGTGCTGCATGATGCCGTAGTTCATGCATCCCGATCTCCTTAGAGAGAGTACCTGCCTGCCTCCTGTCCTGCCCAGAGAGGAGTAGCATCCACCTCCGCTCTGAACGCTGATGTGGTCGTACTGGTTCCGGCGGGGCACGAAGCGGATGCAGGTGGTCCGGTGGAAGGACTGCATGGCGCTCACAATTCGTGACCTCTCTGCGGAGGTGTAGGCTCTGCTCACTGTGTAGGGAATGGTCACAAGGCCATTGGAAGATTTTTTCCACAGGCAGTTGTTTCTAAAACACTTCATGGCGTTTCTGGTTGTTGGTAGAAGCAAGTCTCCCTCCAGCAGGATCTCATTGGAGCCGTTGTTGGAGATCAGAATCCTGGTGCTGATATCCATGTCCTCATTGTCTTCTAGGACATCATCAACACTTTCTTCCCCCACCAGAGGTTGATCCTGGGAGAGGTCTCCCTCAAGCAGGATCTCATTGGAGTCGTTGTTGGAGGTCAGAATCTCTGTGATGATATCCATGTCCTCATTGTTTTCTAGGACATCGGCCACACTTTCTTCCCCCACCAGAGGTTGAGCCTGACAGAAGCCCAGCAAAAGCAGGAGGAGGCTGAGACAGGTTTTCATCTTCTGGGTCTATCTGGTTGTTTCTGGACACTGGCACCGGAGCTTCTCTGGATGTCTTCAACGGAGAGACTCCTTAAGGTTTGTTGACCGTCTGATCGGACCAGAGCTTTTATATGTTCCTCTGCAGGTGTGTCTGTTGGGGGATTTAGGGTTGTAGTGCAGAATCTAAGGACTAAGTAAACCTTTTAAGGGAGGACTCAAGCGACCAACCTACCTTTTCAACACTGTCTGTTATTCAAAGGCTTTGAGAGGAGGGGAGGGACATTACTGACTCAATGTTTATGCAAGAAAATTAAAAACAAACTTAGATAGCATTTCAAGGTTTTAATTAATTTGATAATGCAGAATTCTACAACGCAGACTGACCTTAACGTCTTTCTGTACCGACTTGATATCACCATCCTAACTAAAGGTGTGCTTTTCTACTTTTATATATGGAGGGACAAACACAAGGACTTCCTAATGATACACTTAACTTTCAAACATCAATAATTATTGCTGGAACATAAACGCAATAATGCATTATTTGGTTGGAGGAAACATTATGTTAGCAACAGATTATCTTTTTAATAAATTCCCTGAGTAAATAAAAGTCTTTTCTTTTTTTTCAGGAAGACCAATTAATGTAGCAGTGCTCTAAAGGTAGGTTAGGTTATCTATTTTAGGAGCTTTATTCGACATTTTGGTTTAAGTTGTTTTTACCATCTCGACAGTAATCAATTGTTCCAATGCTCTGATAAAAGTAAAAAGATCTGGCAGCTTTGGCTGTCGCAGGTCTGCAATAAGCTGTTCCAATTAGTCGCGGGACTGTAAAGGCTTACCTTTCTGTTTACCTAACTTCACGGCTACCTACTCACACCCATGCCCATGCACTCACTGCACATGACCGGTGTCTCTCGAACGCCGAGGCAGTAGGCTTGGGCGTTATCCATTTCCATACCTTCCTGACATTTCACCAGGGTTCAGGGAAGGTGTTTCCGTCATTTATTTGTATATTATAAAACAAATAAAGCTGAGCTTCTGTGATAGAAGTCATTGTAGCATGGATGACATTGTCTAGCCTACGATGCTGTGTGTCCAAAATTCTGTTTGCCAACTTCGTCAAGTCTTGCCCGGTTTGAATACTCATGGCCTAAAGAATAATGAATAGATAGGAGATAAGCCCCCATCCATAGATTCGGTCTTAATCTCTATGAGTAGGACCAACTTAAGCACTCGTTTCTTTTTCAATTCAGAGATAGTTTCCACCAGTTTATACATATGGAAAGTAAAGAATAGGTTAGGGTTCCACGTCGACACAACGCAAGGGGTTTACAGAACCATTACGTCATTGCGGAACCTCCTTGTGTCGACCGCAAGTGCCTGACGTGTGCCTCCCAAAAATGTTAACCTTGCATCAATGCACCGCAGGTCCGCTCACTAAAACCGACCAAGAACCAAAACAGGTTCACGACTGAGTGGAGGCGTCTGCGTGGTCATTGCGTTGCGTCAACTTTGAACTATTACTGAGCCTTAAAGGTGGGGTATGGTATTTGCGAAACGCCAGCAGATATTGAAAATACACAACTCAAATGGTCCTACCCCTTCTCCTTCAACGCTGATTCTGACTCCACCCATTCCAAGTACATGCACGCGCAATCATGCACGAGCGAACACAGATGCGCGAGAGCGAGCCAATAGCTAGTTAGCTAGCTCCAGTAGCTACCGCAGGATAACAACAGAAGCTTGCTCTGGGTCACGAGCTTTGAGTACGTGCACGAAGGGATCACGCGCGGGGAGCGGGGGAAGGGGAGTGCAGTACGACCGTTGGATTGACGTACTTACTGCCCAATGCCACTCGGTGGGTCTGGAAATCATTGGCCAGAGTTTTTTAAGCACTGCCCGTTCCACAGATGATTGACTTGTTTAATTTTCATGTCAATACTTCTAACTCAGTGGCTGTAAGTGGGTTATGATAAGGATTTCAAGTAATTTTGCAAAAATTGCCAAAAAAGAGTATTCCATACCCAACCTTTAAGTATAAACTGTCTTATAAACAGTCTATGTGCGTTACACCATCACCGGCTGTGGTGGTGCACTTGATGGTCGGTTCAAGCAGCATCATCTGGCCCGAGTCAGGCATATTGAACTCTGGGGCTGGGTTAGGCTGCACGCCTCGTCGTGCAATGAAGTATCAGAGCACACAGGGTTAACCAGCCTTCAACCACACACACACACTTCACAATGTTTAAATGATTAAACCAATTTTACTATTTGGAGTAAGTATGGGTACAGCATGAAGGAGCAGTAAGGGGGAATGATTTGGGTCACTTGTGGAGTGGCAGTGATAGGATCCATCATTCACGTGTTCCGTCTTAGAATGAAGTAATCGTATTGTAACAGGAAGGCCGAATGGAGGCTGTGGGGGAACGTGCGACGTCTGGCCTGCAGGGGGAGTATGGGCAGGTTGGGAGCGCACCGGATAGGCTGGGGGGATTGGACCTGATTGCGGGCAGGCGTCAGCACTCAGGCCAATCAGGGAGTGTTTGTACTTATGTGCCTGCTTTGTGTTGTAGTGAGAAGGAAACCAGGAGCGAACGGACCACAGAGATCCAGAGCGAGTGGAGATCGTATCAAGAAGCCACCAAGAAACGACTCTTGGACAACGTTTGTTATTGTTTAAGTATTTTTGTTCTCCTTCTCAAAGACAATAAAAAGATCTCCCGCTGAGGGACGACAACTCTGCCTGCTCTCACTCATTTGAACCCACTACAGAGACATCTCCTATTCTGGGGGATGCAAGTGGATTTAGCAGTTGTAATAGAGGAAGCATCAATTGTTGTTGTAGTGATAGTCAAGAACCATACTTCTTAGCATAGAGGTCAGGAACAGTATCCTAGTGATGCGTTATTTCTTGAAGAAAGTGGTCCAATCCTTGGTCGCTTTTAACCCACTTTATTTGTTAAAGTAGGCATGTTTCGGTATGGTAACTATGAAACTTACGGGAGGGAATTGTATCTAACGCGTTGAGAGAAATACCGTGATCTACTTCAAGCCCCCCGGGAATAGGCCCGGTGGCTCTTCCGCTGGTCTACCTATTGATCTCTCTCCTCTACCTCCGAAACACGCGCTATTTCCAGTCAAGTGGGCATGGTCTATGTGAAGTGGGCGTGGCCGGGTCAGACGTAATGGCTCCGCCCCTGTCTAAAGGTGCTGCCATCTGTGGCTGGAGTAGTTATTACAGCTAAAGTGTTCGATCCTGCTTCCTAGTGGCTATGTGAGAGTAATGCAGCTTGTGTGTTAGGTCCTGCTTCCTAATGGCTATGTGGGGGCAGCTTATGTGCTTATAATACGTAACACTAGTAATCTAAAATATACATCTGGTTTCTAAATCGGTTTGGCTACATCCCTTGTGATTGAGTTATCATGCAGATACCTTTTTAAAACAATGGTAACAATATCCTTGTTTTTGTTACAACTAGTATGCAATTAGAATCACATGTTCATCTTGTAGTCTGTGTGATAAGAAGCACAACAGCATCTTGTGGTGGACATGATAATAGGTCCATTTCATCAAAGATGTTTATATAAAGCTGTTCAACATGAAGGGTTGATAAACTGAGGTTCATGTTGATAATCACCCAAAATAAAATAAAAAGGACAACTACACAAATTAATTGCAGTGAAGGAACATTTTTAATGACATCTGGAGAACATTGTTTGGAGACAATTCACAACATGAATGTGATATTTGCAGTCAACTGGTGGTTGGTCTTAGCAGCGATAGAGTCGGTTGATCCTCAGGATGTCATTCCGGGTCATTCCCCTTCTCTGGCCAATCCGAACACGGGAGTTTGGGATTGGGGTGATGCTGTCTCGTCCATTTATGGAGAAGGCTCTTCTGCCGTAGTGCATGATGGAGGTGTAATCGTAGGGGGTGTTCAGGTTGTTGGTGTTCTTCCTATTGAAGTTGTATGCACTGCGTCGATTGATGTTCTTCCAGTTGATCCTGACGTACCGGTCACGGTCACTCCTGGTCTGCTCGTGGTTGAAGCCCAGAGCGTGGTTCAGCTCGTGCTGCATGATGCCGAAGTTCATGCATCCCGATCTCCTTAGAGAGAGTACCTGCCTGCCTCCTGTCCTGCCCAGAGAGGAGTAGCATCCACCTCCGCTCTGAACGCTGATGTGGTCCTTCTGGTTCCGGCGGGGCACGAAGCGGATGCAGGTGGTCCGGTGGAAGGACTGCATGGCGCTCACAATTCGTGACCTCTCCGCGGAGGTGTAGGCTCTGCTCACTGTGTAGGGAATGGTCACAAGGCCATTGGAGGATTTTTTCCACAGGCAGTTGTTTCTAAAACACTTCATGGCGTTTCTGGTTGTTGGTAGAAGCAAGTCTCCCTCCAGCAGGATCTCATTGGAGCCGTTGTTGGAGATCAGAATCCTGGTGCTGATATCCATGTCCTCATTGTCTTCTAGGACATCATCAACACTTTCTTCCCCCACCAGAGGTTGATCCTGGGAGAGGTCTCCCTCAAGCAGGATCTCATTTGAGTCGTTGTTGGATATCAGAATGTCTGTGATGATATCCATGTCCTCATTGTCTTCTAGGACATCGGCCACACTTTCTTCCCACACCAGAGGTTGATCCTGGGAGAGGTCTCCCTCAAGCAGGATCTCATTAGAGTCGTTGTTGGTGATCAGAATGTCTGTGATGATATCCATGTCCTCATTGTCTTCTAGGACATCGGCCACACTTTCTTCCCCCACCAGAGGTTGAGCCTGGCAGAGGCCCAGCAAGAGCAGGAGGAGGCTGAGACAGGTCTTCATCTTCTGGGTCTATCTGGTTGTTTCTGGACACTGGCACCGGAGCTTCTCTGGACGTCTTCAACGGAGAGACTCCTTAAGGTTTGTTGACCGTCTGATCGGACCAGAGCTTTTATATGTTCCTCTGCAGGTGTGTCTGTTGGAGGATTTAGGGTTGTGGTGCAGAAATTAAGGACTAAATAAACCTTTTAAGGGTGGACTCAAGCGACCAACCTACCTTTTCAACACTGTGTTATTCAAAGGCTTTGAGAGGAGGGGAGGGACATTACTGGGTCAATGTTTCTGCAAGAAAATTAAAAACCAACTTAAATAGCATTTCAACTTTTTAATTAATTTGATAATGCAGAATTCTACAACGCAGACTGACATTAACGTCTTTCTGTACCGACTTGATATCACCATCCTAACTAAAGGTGTGCTTTTCTACTTTTATATATTGAGGGACAAACACAAGGACTTCCTAATGATACACTTAACTTTCAAACATCAATAATTCTTGCTGGAACATAAACGCAATAATGCATTATTCGGTTGGAGGAAACATTATGTTAGCAACAGATGCATATTTACGAGCACAAATGATCTTTTTGATCAATTCCCTGAGTAAATAAAAGTCTTTTTTTTTTTTCAGGAAGACCAATTAATGTAGCAGTGCTCCAAAGGTAGGTTAGGTTATCTATTTTATGAGCTTTATTCGACATATTTGTTCAAGTCGTTTTTACATCCCGACAGTAATCAATTGTTCCAATGCTCTCATAAAAGTAAAAAGATCTGGCAGCTTTGGCTGTCGCAGGTCTGCAATAAGCTGTTCCAATTAGTCGCGGGACTGTAACGGCTTACCTGTCTGTTTACCTAACTTCACGGCTACCTGCTCACACCCATGCCCATGCACTCACTGCACATGACCGGTGTCTCTCGAACGCCGAGGCAGTAGGCTTGGGCGTTATCCATTTCCATACCTTCCTGACATTTCACCGGGGTTTAGGTATATGAAGGTGTTTTCGTCATTTATTTGTATTTTATAAAATAAATAAAGCTGAGCTTCTGTGATAGAAGTCATTGTAGCATGGATGACATTGTCTAGCCTACGCTGCTGTGTGTCTAAAATTCTGTTTGCCAACTTCAACAAGTCTTGCCCGGTTTAAATACTCATGGCCTATAGGATAATGAATAGATAGGAGATAAGCCCCCATCCATAGATTCGGTCTTAATCTCTATGAGATTAAGACCAACTATGAGATTTGGGACCAACTTGAGCAATCGTTTTTTTTTCAATTCAGAGATAGTTTCCACCAGTGTACACATATGGAAAGTAAAGAATGGGTTAGGGTTCCACGTCGACACAACGCAAGGGGTTTACAGACCCATAACGTCATTGCGGAACCTCCTTGTGTCGACCGCAAGTGCCTTACGTGTGCCTCCCAAAAATGTTAACCTTGCATCAAGGCACCGCAGGTCCGCTCACTAAAACCGACCCAGAACCAAAACTGGTTCACGACTGGGTGGAGGCGTCTGCGTGGGCATTGCGTTGCGTCAACTTTGAACTATAACTGAGCCTTAAGTATAAACTGTTTTATAAACAGTCTATGTGCGTTACACCATCCCCGGCTGTGGTGGTGCACTTGATGGTTGGTTCAAGCAGCCACACCTGGCCCGAGTCAGGCATATTGAACTCTGGGGCTGGGTTAGGCTGCACACCTGTCGTGCAATGAAGTATCAGAGCACACAGGGTTAACCAGCCTTCAACCACACACACACACTTCACAATGTTTAAATGATTAAACCAATTTTACTATTTGGAGTAAGTATGTGTACAGCATGAAGGAGCAGTAAGGGGGAATGATTTGGGTCACTTGTGGAATGGCAGTGATAGGATCCATCATTCACGTGTTCCGTCTTAGAATGAAGTAATCGTTTTGTAACAGGAAGGCCGAATGGAGACTGTGGGGGGACGTGCGACGTCTGGCCTGCAGGGGGAGTATGGGCAGGTTGGGAGCGCACCGGATAGGCTGGGGGGATTGGACCTGATTGCGGGCAGGCGACAGCACTCAGGCCAATCAGGGAGTGTTTGTACTTATGTGCCTGCTTTTTGTTGTAGTGAGACGGAAACCAGGAGCGAACGCACCACAGAGATCCAGAGCGAGTGGAGATCGTATCAAGAAGCCACCAAGAAACGACTCTTGGACAACGTTTGTTATAGTTTGAGTATTTTTGTTCTCCTTCTAAAAGACAATAAAAAGATCTCCCGCTGAGGGACGACAACTCTGCCTGCTCTCACTCATTTGAACCCACTACTGCAACATCTCCTATTCTGGGGGATGCAAGTGGATTTAGCAGTTGTAATAGAGGAAGCATCAATTGTTGTTGTAGTGATAGTCAAGAACCATACTTCTTAGCATAGAGGTCAAGAACAGTATCCTAGTGATGCGTTATTTCTTGAAGAAAGTGGTCCAATCCTTGGACCAACCCACTTTATTTGCACCAACCCACTTTATTTGTAAAAGTAGGCATGTTTAGGTATGGTAACTATGAAACTTAAGGGAGGGTATTGTATCTAACGCGTGGACAGAAATACCGTGATCTACTTCAAGCCCCCCGGGCTTAGGCCCGGTGGCTCTTTCGCTGGTCTACCTATTGATCTCTCTCCTCTACCTCTGAAACACGCGCTTTTTCCAGTCAAGTGGGCATGGCCTATGTGAAGTGGGCGTGGCCGGGTCAGACGTAATGGCTCCGCCCCTGTCTAAAGGTGCTGCCATCTCTGGCTGGAGTAGTTATTGCAGCTAAAGTGTTTGATCCTGCTTCCTAGTGGCTATGTGAGGGTAATGCAGCTTGTGTGTTAGGTCCTGCTTCCTAATGGCTATTTGGGGGCAGCTTATGTGCTTAAAATACGTAACACTTGTAATCTAAAATATACATCTGGGGCCGTATTCACAAAGCATTTTATCTTACCGCTAGGAGTGCTCTTAACTCGCGCTAAAACATTTTACGTCAGAGTTTTTTCTTAAAAGTTATTCACAAAGCCGCTGAGACCTACTCTTACTAAGGATAAATCACAAAGAGTGAAGAGTGACGCGCCGTTGCTATGGATTACGTAAATTCTCGTGCACGAGTTTAGTAGCGGTCAGTTCGGTGATTGGTTGTTCAGACGAGCCCACTGAATCACCGAAAAACAAGGAAATAGCCTAGGCTAGAAATGAATTCCTATTAAGTAGTTATAGTGCAGTTAGCAGAATACACGCATGATGACAATTTGGTGCAGACCATGATAATGACGTGGTAGTCTGCACGTTCAAGAGAGAGAGAAAGCAAACAATAAAAATACGTAAAATTTAAAAGAAAATAAATGTTATGAACTACACAAGTGTTGACTGATTTGTGCCAAGGTGTTTACCTAAAATGTGTTTTCAAAGTGATCCCTAAATGCCAGTCCACACGGCCAAATTCATTGTCATGTTGATCGCCATCATCATCATCATCATCATCTCTGAGGTGAGAAGTATTTCGCCGTGGAGGACATGAAACCGACGTTTCATCTGCCCAATTCCTCTCTCCACAACATTTTGTGTATGTTTGTGTGCGCTACCATATATGGAAGAAATAATCAGTAAACAATAATAAATATGAATTCAACAAATAAAAGGCGTCAAAGAGCCAATCACTTACATGTTATACTTTAACTGTGCTCCCGGTTGTGGATTGAGGTAGGGTGTCAGAGCCACGTCTTGCATGGATAGTCACTGTCACCCAGCAAGTGACACCCAACTGGTAGATCTCAAAAAGCTGCCTCAGACCGCTCACCATTAAAATGCGCGAATCATGGGTAGCTGACGATCCTGGCCACTTTGCAACAACATCCAGTAGGCTATGTTCAAATTTGCATCAAAAACAACCTGCGTGTTGATGGAATGCACTTTCTTCCTATTGACGAACACGTCCTCGTCTTTTGATGGCGCAATTATTTTTATGTGCGTCCCGTCAATAGCACCGACCACACCGGGCATACCTGCAATTGCCATGAAGTTGGCTTTGATCCTGTGTAAATGTTGAATGTCCAAAGGAAAGTTTATGGCACGGCTGACTGATGGTTGCGATATTTTTAAATCGTCGGCATTGCAAAGTTGCATTTCCCCTGTTGCTAAATAACGTAGTGTGGCCAAACATTTTATTTCGGGAATAATCGGATTATTCCTGTTAGTCGGGGATGTTATTGCATCGCGCATTAACTCCACAACAAGTTTAATACCCTAACATTTCGTCTCGCAGGCATTTTACGATTCTTTGTGAATAGGTCTTACTGAGTTAGGAGTCCTCTTGAGGACTTTTAAGCCGAGACTAAGGTGCTACTTTTAGGCCTAAAATACTTGAATTGCCCTTAGTGAAAAAAGTTAGGAGTCCTAAATTTAAGAGTGACACGCCCATTATTTTTAGGAGTTACTCCTAAATTCGCCAGTTAGGACCTACTTTTAGCCCTAAGATCCTTTGTGAATACGGCCCCTGGTTTCTAAATCGGTTTGGCTATATCCCTTGTGATTGAGTTATCATGCAGAGACCTTTTTAAAACAATGGTAACAATATCCTTGTTTTTGTTACAACTAGTATGCAATTAGAATCACATGTTCATCTTGTAGTCTGTGTGATAAGAAGCACAACAGCATCTTGTGGTGGACATGATAATAGGTCCATTTCATCAGAGATGAAAGGGAATGGTCACAAGGCCATTGGAGGATTTTTTCCACAGGCAGTTGTTCCTAAAACACTTCATGGCGTTTCTGGTTGTTGGTAGAAGCAAGTCTCCCTCCAGCAGGATCTCATTGGAGCCGTTGTTGGAGATCAGAATCCTGGTGCTGATATCCATGTCCTCATTGTCTTCTAGGATATCATCAACAATTTCTTCCCCCACCAGAGGTTGATCCTGGGAGAGGTCTCCCTCAAGCAGGATCTCATTAGGGTCGTTGTTTGAGATCAGAATGTCTGTGATGATATCCATGTCCTCATTGTCTTCTAGGACATCGGCCACACTTTCTTCCCCCACCAGAGGTTGAGCCTGGGAGAGGTCTCCCTTCTGCAGGATGTGTATTATCCATGTCCTCATTGTCTTCTAGGACATCGGCCACACTTTCTTCCCCCACCGGAGGTTGAGCCTGACAGAAGCCCAGCAAAAGCAGGAGGAGGCTGAGACAGGTCTTCATCTTCTGGGTCTATCTGGTTGTTTCTGGACACTGGCACCGGAGCTTCTCTGGACGTCTTCAACGGAGAGACTCCTTAAGGTTTGTTGACCGTCTGATCGGACCAGAGCTTTTATATGTTCCTCTGCAGGTGTGTCTGTTGGAGGATTTAGGGTTGTGGTGCAGGCCAATCAGGGAGTGTTTGTACTTATGTGCCCGCTTTGTGTTGCAGGGAGAAGGAAACCAGGAGCGAACGGACCACAGAGATCCAGAGCGAGTGGAGATCGTATCAAGAAGCCACCAAGAAACGACTCTTGGACAAACTTTGTTATAGTTGGAGTATTTTTGTTCTCCTTCTAAGGCCCCGTTTACACGAAGGGAAAACGCCGATATTTCCACGCGGTTTGGCCTCTCATCTACACGAAAACGCAGTTTTTGTCACAGAAAACGATCATTTCTAAAATTTCCGGCCAAAGTGGAGATTTCTGAAAAGACCGGTTATGTTTGGTCGACAACTTGCCAACAGGGTTTTAGGTTCTGAAGCGTCACATTATGCGCCAGGAAATGCTTAACGTCATATAAGCGCCCTATGTTTACAGTTTGTTTGTTACAGGAAGACGCTCGTGTTATTTCTGAGGATTCTGATTGGCTTGCATGGCTTTATCCTTCTCCCTACTAGAGTTTAGATTCTCTGCCCGAGTCAATATTTCCCACCACTATCCTCGGGCCGGGCCTTTGATCGACGATTTTTTTATTTTTTTTTATCATTGGTTTATTGGCCTAATCTGAGGAGAAATCGATGCCATAAACAGAAATATTATAGGCCCTTATTACACGGGTCTTCTCAATGCCGTGGAACAAATGTGTACAAAGTTAATGCATTAACAAAAAGTCGGGTTGAAATCGGGATTGGGTCGGGCTTGATTTTCTGGGCCCGATCTAAGCTCTACTACACTGCCGCCCACACACGTTCGGCATAGTTATAATGGCGCTCGACGGCGTATTTATGCGTTTTGAAGTAAACTACAACTTTTTTGAAAACAATGCTGTGTGCACAATGTTATTTTTGAAAACGAGGGGGGGAAATATTCGTTTCTATAAATACCCTGCTACGTATAAACGTGGCCTTAAAGACAATAAAAAGATCTCCCGCTGAGGGACGATAACTCTGCCTGCTCTCACTCATTTGAACCCACTACAGAGACATCTCCTATTCTGGGGGATGCAAGTGGATTTAGCAGTTGTAATAGAGGAAGCATCAATTGTTGTTGTAGTGATAGTCAAGAACCATGCTTTTTAGCATAGAGGTCAGGAACAGTATCCTAGTAATCTAAAATATACATCTGGTTTCTAAATCGGTTTGGCTATATCCCTTCTGATTGAGTTATCATGCAGATACCCTTTTAAAACAATGGTAACAATATCCTTGTTTTTGTTACAACTAGTATGCAATTAGAATCACATGTTCATCTTGTAGTCTGTGTGATAAGAAGCACAACAGCATCTTGTGGTGGACATGATAATAGGTCCATTTCATCAGAGATGTTTATATAAAGCTGTTCAACATGAAGTGTTGATAAACTGAGGTTCATGTTGATAATCACCCAAAATAAAATAAAAAGGACAACTACACAAATTAATTGCAGTGAAGGAACATTTTTAATGACATATCTGGAGAACATTGTTTGGAGACAATTCACAACATGAATGTGATATTTGCAGGCAACTGGTGGTTGGTCTCAGCAGCGATAGAGTCGGTTGATCCTCAGGATGTCATTCCGGGTCATTCCCTTTCTCTGGCCAAGCCGAACACGGGAGTTTGGGATGGGGGTGATGCTGTCACGTCCATTTATGGAGAAGGCTCTTCTGCCGTAGTGCATGATGGAGGTGTAATCGTAGGGGGTGTTCAGGTTGTTGGTGTTCTTCCTCTTGAAGTTGTAGGCATTGCGTCGATTGATGTTCCTCCAGTTTATCCTGACATACCGGTCACGGTCACTCCTGGTCTGCTCGTGGTTGAAGCCCAGAGCGTGGTTCAGCTCGTGCTGCATGGTGCCGAAGTTCATGCATCCCGATCTCCTGAGAGAGAGTACCTGCCTGCCTCCTGTCCTGCCCAGAGAGGAGTAGCATCCACCTCTGCTCTGAACGCTGATGTGGTCCTTCTGGTTCTGGCGGGGCACAAAGCGGATGCAGGTGGTTCGGTGGAAGGACTGCATGGCGCTCACAATTCGTGACCTCTCCGCGGAGGTGTAGGCTCTGCTCACTGTGTAGGGAATGGTCACAAGGCCATTGGAGGATTTTTTCCACAGGCAGTAGTTCCTAAAACACTTCATGGCGTTTCTGGTTGTTGGTAGAAGCAAGTCTCCCTCCAGCAGGATCTCATTGGAGCCGTTGTTGGAGATCAGAATCCTGGTGCTGATATCCATGTCCTCATTGTCTTCTAGGACATCATCAACACTTTCTTCCCCCACCAGAGGTTGATCCTGGGAGAGGTCTCCCTCAAGCAGGATCTCATTTGAGTCGTTGTTGGAGATCAGAATGTCTGTGATGATATCCATGTCCTCATTGTCTTCTAGGACATCGGCCACACTTTCTTCCCCCACCAGAGGTTGATCCTGGGAGAGGTCTCCCTCAAGCAGGATCTCATTAGAGTCGTTGTTGGTGATCAGAATGTCTGTGATGATATCCATGTCTTCATTGTCTTCTAGGACATCGGCCACACTTTCTTCCCCCACCAGAGGTTGAGCCTGGCAGAGGCCCAGCAAGAGCAGGAGGAGGCTGAGACAGGTCTTCATCTTCTGGGTCTATCTGGTTGTTTCTGGACACTGGCACCGGAGCTTCTCTGGACGTCTTCAACGGAGAGACTCCTTAAGGTTTGTTGACCGTCTGATCGGACCAGAGCTTTTATATGTTCCTCTGCAGGTGTGTCTGTTGGAGGATTTAGGGTTGTGGTGCAGAAATGAAGGACTAAATAAACCTTTTAAGCGTGGACTCAAGCGACCAACCTACCTTTTCAACACTGTGTTATTCAAAGGCTTTGAGAGGAGGGGAGGGACATTACTGGGTCAATGTTTGTGCAAGAAAATTAAAAACCAACTTAAATAGCATTTCAACTTTTTAATTAATTTGATAATGCAGAATTCTACAACGCAAACTGACAACTAGCGTCTTTCTTTACCGACTTGATATCACCATCCTAACTAAAGGTGTGCTTTTCTACTTTTATACATTGAGGGACAAACACAGACTTCCAAATGATACACTTAACTTTCAAACATCAATAATTCTTGCTGGAGCTTAAATGCAATGCATGCATTATTCTCTTGGAGGAAACATTATGTTAGCAACAGATGCATATTCACAAGCACAACTGATCTTTTTGATCAATTCCCTGAAAGTAAATAATAGTCTGGCCATTTTTTTTTTTTTTCAGAAAGACCAATAGATGTAGCAGTGCTCTAAAGGTAGGTTAGGTTATCTATTTTAGAGGCTTTATTTGACATATTTGTTTAAGTTGTCTTTACATCCCGACAGCAATAAGTTGTTCCAATGTTCTGAAAAAAGTAAAAAGATCTGGCAACTTTGGCTGTCGCAGGTCTGCAATAAGCTGTTCCAATTAGTCGCGGGACTGTAACAGCTTACCTGTCTGTTTACCTAACTTCACGGCTACCTGCTCACACCCATGCCCATGCACTCACTGCACATGACCGGTGTCTCTCAAACGCTGAGGCAGTATGCTTGGGCGTTATCCATTTCCATACCTTCCTGCCATTTCACCGGGGTTTAGGTATATGAAGGTGTTTTCGTCATTTATTTGTATTTTATAAAAGAAATAAAGCTGAGCTTCTGTGATAGAAGTCATTGTAGCATGGATGACATTGTCTAGCCTACGCTGCTGTGTGTCTAAAATTCTGTTTGCCAACTTCAACAAGTCTTGCCCGGTTTAAATACTCATGGCATATAGGATAATGAATAGATAGGAGATAAGCCCCCATCCATAGAATCGGTCTTAATCTCTATGAGTAGGACCAACTTGAGCAATCGTTTTTTTTTCAATTCAGAGATAGTTTCCACCAGTGTACACATATGGAAAGTAAAGAATAGGTTAGGGTTCCACGTCGACACAACGCAAGGGGTTTACAGACCCATTACGTCATTGCGGAACCTCCTTGTGTCGACCGCAAGTGCCTGACGTGTGCCTCCCAAAAATGTTATCCTTGCATCAAGGCACCGCAGGTCCGCTCACTAAAACCGACCCAGAACCAAAACAGGTTCACGACTGCGTGGAGGCGTCTGCGTGGGCATTGCGTTGCGTCAACTTTGAACTATAACTGAGCCTTAAGTATAAACTGTTTTATAAACAGTCTATGTGCGTTACACCATCACCGGCTGTGGTGGTGCACTTGATGGTCGGTTCAAGCAGCCTCACCTGGCCCGAGTCAGGCATATTGAACTCTGGGGCTGGGTTAGGCTGCACACCTGTCGTGCAATGAAGTATCAGAGCACACAGGGTTAACCAGCCTTCAACCACACACACACACTTCATAATGTTTAAATGATTAAACCAATTTTACTATTTGGAGTAAGTATGGGTACAGCATGAAGGAGCAGTAAGGGGGAATGATTTTTTGTCACTTGTGGAGTGGCAGTGATAGGATCCATCATTCACGTGTTCCGTCTTAGAATGAAGTAATCGTATTGTAACAGGAAGGCCGAATGGAGGCTGTGGGGGGACGTGTGACGTCTGGCCTGCAGGGGGAGTATGGGCAGGTTGGGAGCGCACCGGATAGGCTGGGGGGATTTGACCTGATTGCGGGCAGGCGTCAGCACTCAGGCCATCAGGGAGTGTTTGTACTTATGTGCCTGCTTTGTGTTGTAGTGAGAAGGAAACCAGGAGCGAACGCACCACAGAGATCCAGAGCGAGTGGAGATCGTATCAAGAAGCCACCAAGAAACGACTCTTGGACAACGTTTGTTACAGTTTAAGTATTTTTGTTCTCCTTCTAAAAGACAATAAAAAGATCTCCCGCTGAGGGACGACAACTCTGCCTGCTCTCACTCATTTGAACCCACTACTGTAACATCTCCTATTCTGGGGGATGCAAGTGGATTTAGCAGTTGTAATAGAGGAAGCATCATGGCGTTATTAGCTTCATTTTGTAAGCTATGTGAACTCTTTTGTACCTTTTTTAAGAGGAAGCATCAATTGTTGTTGTAGTGATAGTCAAGAACCATACTTCTTAGCATAGAGGTCAAGAACAGTATCCTAGTGATGCGTTATTTCTTGAAGAAAGTGGTCCAATCCTTGGACCAACCCACTTTATTTGCACCAACCCACTTTATTTGTAAAAGTAGGCATGTTTAGGTATGGTAACTATGAAACTTAAGGGAGGGTATTGTATCTAACGCGTGGACAGAAATACCGTGATCTACTTCAAGCCCCCCGGGCTTAGGCCCGGTGGCTCTTTCGCTGGTCTACCTATTGATCTCTCTCCTCTACCTCTGAAACACGCGCTTTTTCCAGTCAAGTGGGCATGGCCTATGTGAAGTGGGCGTGGCCGGGTCAGACGTAATGGCTCCGCCCCTGTCTAAAGGTGCTGCCATCTCTGGCTGGAGTAGTTATTGCAGCTAAAGTGTTTGATCCTGCTTCCTAGTGGCTATGTGAGGGTAATGCAGCTTGTGTGTTAGGTCCTGCTTCCTAATGGCTATTTGGGGGCAGCTTATGTGCTTAAAAAACACTTGTAATCTAAAATATACATCTGGGGCCGTATTCACAAAGCATTTTATCTTACCGCTAGGAGTGCTCTTAACTCGCGCTAAAACATTTTACGTCAGAGTTTTTTCTTAAAAGTTATTCACAAAGCCGCTGAGACCTACTCTTACTAAGGATAAATCACAAAGAGTGAACTAAGAGTGACGCGCCGTTGCTATGGATTACGTAAATTCTCGTGCACGAGTTTAGAAGCGGTCAGTTCGGTGATTGGTTGTTCAGACGAGCCCACTGAATCACCGAAAAACAAGGAAATAGCCTAGGCTAGAAATGAATTCCTATTAAGTAGTTATAGTGCAGTTAGCAGAATACACGCATGATGACAATTTTGTGCAGACCATGATAATGACGTGGTAGTCTGCACGTTCAAGAGAGAGAGAAAGCAAACAATAAAAATACGTAAAATTTAAAAGAAAATAAATGTTATGAACTACACAAGTGTTGACTGATTTGTGCCAAGGTGTTTACCTAAAATGTGTTTTCAAAGTGATCCCTAAATGCCAGTCCACACGGCTTAATTCATTGTCATGTTGATCGCCATCATCATCATCATCATCTCTGAGGTGAGAAGTATTTCGCCGTGGAGGACATGAAACCGACGTTTCATCTGCCCAATTCCTCTCTCCACAACATTTTGTGTATGTTTGTGTGCGCTACCATATATGGAAGAAATAATCAGTAAACAATAGTAAATATGAATTCAACAAATAAAAGGCGTCAAAGAGCCAATCACTTACATGTTATACTTTAACTGTGCTCCCGGTTGTGGATTGAGGTAGGGTGTCAGAGCCACGTCTTGCATGGATAGTCACTGTCACCCAGCAAGTGACACCCAACTGGTAGATCTCAAAAAGCTGCCTCAGACCGCTCACCATTAAAATGCGCGAATCATGGGTAGCTGAAGATCCTGGCCACTTTGCAACAACATCCAGTAGGCTATGTTCAAATTTGCATCAAAAACAACCTGCGTGTTGATGGAATGCACTTTCTTCCTATTGACGAACACGTCCTCGTCTTTTGATGGCGCAATTATTTTTATGTGCGTCCCGTCAATAGCACCGACCACACCGGGCATACCTGCAATTGCCATGAAGTTGGCTTTGATCCTGTGTAAATGTTGAATGTCCAAAGGAAAGTTTATGGCACGGCTGACTGATGGTTGCGATATTTTTAAATCGTCGGCATTGCAAAGTTGCATTTCCCCTGTTGCTAAATAACGTAGTGTGGCCAAACATTTTATTTCGGGAATAATCCGATTATTCCTGTTAGTCGGGGATGTTATTGCATCGCGCATTAACTCCACAACAAGTTTAATACCCTAACACAGCCGTTCTCAATCTGTGAGAACGGCTCCGCGTACCTCTAGTGGTACGCGGAGTATGAACGATTTTTTGAAGCAATTTTTTGAAGTTGAAGCAACCGTTAAAAAAAAAAATCAGGGATGGGCGTGGGGAATCGATAACTCGAGTACTACTCGTTACAAATGAACTCGGTTGGTGGACAGGCAAACTCGAGTTTGCATACACACAAACAAACAAAGTTTTCTGAAGCAAATGTATCAATTTTCTGTGCGGCGCCACTAACGCATGCCGTGGGCACAAAGCAAATTAAATGTATCCATTTCTGTGTGGCGCGTTCCGTGCCGTGCGCAGGCACGCCAGAATTCAAAAAGTTAAGAGATGGCGGTTAAAGCAAAGCGCAGCGAAGAATTGAAATAGGCCTACTTTAAAGAAATAGGAGATCATAAGGTGAAATGTAAAATATGCCAAGCGAAATCGAGCTACCAGAGTAGCTACTAGGCCTACAAGTACTAGGCGGCAACATATGCTCCGTCCTGAAACACAACGGTGAGTTCGGGAAAGCAGACCCGCAGCAACCAAGTGTGTCGGCTATTTTAACCGCCGCAAGACGCAGCCGTAATCCCGGCCGTGTAGAGAAGATCACAACGCGTCCATTTGCTGCCGTTTTATTTGCAGCTTTAAATTATTTGCAATGGTTAGGCTACTTGTTTCGTTTTAGTTTTTTTTAAACTGTTACAGGCCTTGGTTCGACGTGATTTAAATTGTGAGACGCATAGGCCTATTTATTTTTGTAAGGAAAATGTGTTTTGAACGTTTGCAAAAATAAATAATGAATACTCTGATAACGCTGACTGTTTTGATGGAGAATAAGCATTGCATGTTTGGTTGGTAATATTGCCGTTCATCATCAGGCCTATTCCTGCTGCAGATGCGTTGCATTCTAAAAATAGATTTGATTAAACGAGTACTCGATCTCGATTGATCCTCGAGGATTTCCTTCGATCACTCGAGTTTACTCGTGCCCATCCCTAGGCCATGTACCCATCATATGCAATCATCTTAAACCTGCATTGACTAACTGCTGTGACGACGAGTAGGGGAAGCAACATTTTTGCAAAATCGTCCTGTGACGAGACGTTGAAAGTCTGCTTTCAGAGGCCAGACATTTCTGGACTTTTGGATGCAGCGACGCAGCGAATATCCTGCGCTTTCAGACAAGGCTGTGCGCTTTCTCATTCCATTTGCGACCAGGTTTCTCTTGGTCGCAAATAAGAGCGATGACTACTGTCATGTCATCGCTCTTAATTTATCCCCAAAAACGCAGCTGATCGGACACATCACACGATTCGGAGGCATGCATCACATTTAAGGATTTTAAAAACTGATTCTTATTATTTTTTTAAAAAAATGCATTCGGAAGAGAAGGGAGACTAGCGTTGCTCACGGGTTGGAATGAAAGGGAGAAAAGGGGACAGAGTTGCCTGCGGAAGCGATGTCTGAGATGCAGAGACTGCTTCACGCTACCAGTGTCAGTTTCGTACGGTGTGGAATGAGAGCTCGGGAAGGCACTATTGCGCAAGTACGACTGCGTGCTTGCGCAATAGCATACTGCCCGAGAATGCAGTATCGCTGTCAAATCTGTCCCTGGGAAAAGTAACGTTGCTTGCGCCGAATTGAAAAAGGAAACCGCTATAATGAAATAGCGGTAATATTTCCACATTAATTGATAAAATAACAGGGGATGGGAAGGGGGGATGGCTGTTTCAGAAGGGGGATGATTTTGATCATTTTAATTCCAAAGGGGGATGCCATCCCCCCTCAACTTGTGTGCTGGAAGCAGGTTGGATACGGAACCAAGTCTGAGGCTAAAGCTAACCTCAATCGACCCAGACATCACACCCCTCCCACTAAGCATGATAGGCCTAATTTTCAATGTGTGCCTGAGTACATTCTCCTTCAAACCTAAACATAGTTTATATTCTGACCTTATGGCACTTACTGCAGTATTTTTTAATACTGAATACGTTGTTTTTCTATGATACACTTGTTCTTACTCATGATAGTTTGATTACAGTGTTATCGCAGTACACATGATTTCTCTCTTTGCTGCGCATGATTACTTATAACAGGATTGTTTGACTCCAGTATTTAAATATTCATGTTCAATTCTTTGAATGTTTTGATGCAGTACAATTTACCTCACATGATTGGTTGACTGCAGTTGTTAAAATTAATATTCAGTGCTCTGAATGCTTTAATACAGTATACTTGTTAATAACCTCACTAGATTGACTGGTATGTTATATGCCAGATGATATCCCCATTTGCTGGGTAGCCCTATTGAGGCAGTTGTTCAATTGTTAGTATTATCCCGTTGCAAGTGTTTAAATACAATACATGAGTTATAGACAGTTGGTTGCTTCAGTCAAGTCAAGTTATGTGAATAATAAATCGTGTTATTAATATTAATGCATTCTGTGTAAACTCTATGTAGTTATAGGCCTACGCACTTTATTTTAATTCCGGTGGTACTTGGAGAGCCAAATCATTTCTAAGGTGGTACTCATGGTAAAAAGTTTGAGAACCACTGCCCTAACATTTCGTCTCGCAGGCATTTTACGATTCTTTGTGAATAGGTCTTACTGAGTTAGGAGTCCTCTTGAGGACTTTTAAGCCGAGACTAAGGTGCTACTTTTAGGCCTAAAATACTTGAATTGCCCTTAGTGAAAAAAGTTAGGAGTCCTAAATTTAAGAGTGACACGCCCATTATTTTTAGGAGTTACTCCTAAATTCGCCAGTTAGGACCTACTTTTAGCCCTAAGATCCTTTGTGAATACGGCCCCTGGTTTCTAAATCGGTTTGGCTATATCCCTTGTGATTGAGTTATCATGCAGAGACCTTTTTAAAACAATGGTAACATATCCTTGTTTTTGTTACAACTAGTATGCAATTAGAATCACATGTTCATCTTGTAGTCTGTGTGATAAGAAGCACAACAGCATCTTGTGGTGGACATGATAATAGGTCCATTTCATCAGAGATGAAAGGGAATGGTCACAAGGCCATTGGAGGATTTTTTCCACAGGCAGTAGTTCCTAAAACACTTCATGGCGTTTCTGGTTGTTGGTAGAAGCAAGTCTCCCTCCAGCAGGATCTCATTGGAGCCGTTGTTGGAGATCAGAATCCTGGTGCTGATATCCATGTCCTCATTGTCTTCTAGGATATCATCAACAATTTCTTCCCCCACCAGAGGTTGATCCTGGGAGAGGTCTCCCTCAAGCAGGATCTCATTAGGGTCGTTGTTTGAGATCCGAATGTCTGTGATGATATCCATGTCCTCATTGTCTTCTAGGACATCGGCCACACTTTCTTCCCCCACCAGAGGTTGAGCCTGGGAGAGGTCTCCCTTCTGCAGGATGTGTATTATCCATGTCCTCATTGTCTTCTAGGACATCGGCCACACTTTCTTCCCCCACCGGAGGTTGAGCCTGACAGAAGCCCAGCAAAAGCAGGAGGAGGCTGAGACAGGTCTTCATCTTCTGGGTCTATCTGGTTGTTTCTGGACACTGGCACCGGAGCTTCTCTGGACGTCTTCAACGGAGAGACTCCTTAAGGTTTGTTGACCGTCTGATCGGACCAAAGCTTTTATATGTTCCTCTGCAGGTGTGTCTGTTGGAGGATTTAGGGTTGTGGTGCAGGCCAATCAGGGAGTGTTTGTACTTATGTGCCCGCTTTGTGTTGCAGGGAGAAGGAAACCAGGAGCGAACGGACCACAGAGATCCAGAGCGAGTGGAGATCGTATCAAGAAGCCACCAAGAAACGACTCTTGGACAAACTTTGTTATAGTTGGAGTATTTTTGTTCTCCTTCTAAGGCCCCGTTTACACGAAGGGAAAACGCCAATATTTCCACGCGGTTTGGCCTCTCATTTACACGAAAACGCAGTTTTTGTCACAGAAAACGATCATTTCTAAAATTTCCGGCCAAAGTGGAGATTTCTGAAAAGGCCGGTTGGTCGACAACTTGCCGTGTCAACGGGGAGAAACAGGGTTTTAGGTTCTGAAGCGTCACATTATGCGCCAGGAAATGCTTAACGTCATATAAGCGCCCTATGTTTACAGTTTGTTTGTTACAGGAAGACGCTCGTGTTATTTCTGAGGATTCTGATTGGCTTGCATGGCTTTATCCTTCTCCCTACTAGAGTTTAGATTCTCTGCCCGAGTCAATATTTCTCACCACTATCCTTGGGCCGGGCCTTTGATCGACGATTTTTTTATTTATTTTTTTCATTGGTTTATTGGCCTAATCTGAGGAGAAATCGATGCCATAAACAGAAATATTATAGGCCCTTATTACACGGGTCTTCTCAATGCCGTGGAACAAATGTGTACAAAGTTTATGCATTAAAAAAAGGTCGGGTTGAAATCGGGATCGGGTCGGGCTTGATTTTCTGGGCCCGATCTAAGCTCTACTACACTGCCGCCCACACACGTTCGGCATAGTTATAATGGCGCTCGACGGCGTATTTATGCGTTTTGAAGTAAACTACAACTTTTTTGAAAAACAATGCTGTGTGCACAATGTTATTTTTGAAAACGAGGGGGGGAAATATTCGTTTCTATAAATACCCTGCTACGTATAGACGTGGCCTTAAAGACAATAAAAAGATCTCCCGCTGAGGGACGATAACTCTGCCTGCCCTCACTCATTTGAACCCACTACAGAGACATCTCCTATTCTGGGGGATGCAAGTGGATTTAGCAGTTGTAATAGAGGAAGCATCAATTGTTGTTGTAGTGATAGTCAAGAACCATGCTTTTTAGCATAGAGGTCAGGAACAGTATCCTAGTAATCTAAAATATACATCTGGTTTCTAAATCGGTTTGGCTATATCCCTTCTGATTGAGTTATCATGCAGATACCCTTTTAAAACAATGGTAACAATATCCTTGTTTTTGTTACAACTAGTATGCAATTAGAATCACATGTTCATCTTGTAGTCTGTGTGATAAGAAGCACAACAGCATCTTGTGGTGGACATGATAATAGGTCCATTTCATCAGAGATGTTTATATAAAGCTGTTCAACATGAAGTGTTGATAAACTGAGGTTCATGTTGATAATCACCCAAAATAAAATAAAAAGGACAACTACACAAATGAATTGCAGTGAAGGAACATTTTTAATGACATATCTGGAGAACATTGTTTGGAGACAATTAACAACATGAATGTGATATTTGCAGGCAACTGGTGGTTGGTCTCAGCAGCGATAGAGTCGGTTGATCCTCAGGATGTCATTCCGGGTCATTCCCTTTCTCTGGCCAAGCCGAACACGGGAGTTTGGGATGGGGGTGATGCTGTCACGTCCATTTATGGAGAAGGCTCTTCTGCCGTAGTGCATGATGGAGGTGTAATCGTAGGGGGTGTTCAGGTTGTTGGTGTTCTTCCTCTTGAAGTTGTAGGCATTGCGTCGATTGATGTTCCTCCAGTTTATCCTGACATACCGGTCACGGTCACTCCTGGTCTGCTCGTGGTTGAAGCCCAGAGCGTGGTTCAGCTCGTGCTGCATGGTGCCGAAGTTCATGCATCCCGATCTCCTGAGAGAGAGTACCTGCCTGCCTCCTGTCCTGCCCAGAGAGGAGTAGCATCCACCTCTGCTCTGAACGCTGATGTGGTCCTTCTGGTTCTGGCGGGGCACAAAGCGGATGCAGGTGGTTCGGTGGAAGGACTGCATGGCGCTCACAATTCGTGACCTCTCCGCGGAGGTGTAGGCTCTGCTCACTGTGTAGGGAATGGTCACAAGGCCATTGGAGGATTTTTTCCACAGGCAGTAGTTCCTAAAACACTTCATGGCGTTTCTGGTTGTTGGTAGAAGCAAGTCTCCCTCCAGCAGGATCTCATTGGAGCCGTTGTTGGAGATCAGAATCCTGGTGCTGATATCCATGTCCTCATTGTCTTCTAGGACATCATCAACACTTTCTTCCCCCACCAGAGGTTGATCCTGGGAGAGGTCTCCCTCAAGCAGGATCTCATTTGAGTCGTTGTTGGAGATCAGAATGTCTGTGATGATATCCATGTCCTCATTGTCTTCTAGGACATCGGCCACACTTTCTTCCCCCACCAGAGGTTGATCCTGGGAGAGGTCTCCCTCAAGCAGGATCTCATTAGAGTCGTTGTTGGTGATCAGAATGTCTGTGATGATATCCATGTCTTCATTGTCTTCTAGGACATCGGCCACACTTTCTTCCCCCACCAGAGGTTGAGCCTGGCAGAGGCCCAGCAAGAGCAGGAGGAGGCTGAGACAGGTCTTCATCTTCTGGGTCTATCTGGTTGTTTCTGGACACTGGCACCGGAGCTTCTCTGGACGTCTTCAACGGAGAGACTCCTTAAGGTTTGTTGACCGTCTGATCGGACCAGAGCTTTTATATGTTCCTCTGCAGGTGTGTCTGTTGGAGGATTTAGGGTTGTGGTGCAGAAATGAAGGACTAAATAAACCTTTTAAGCGTGGACTCAAGCGACCAACCTACCTTTTCAACACTGTGTTATTCAAAGGCTTTGAGAGGAGGGGAGGGACATTACTGGGTCAATGTTTGTGCAAGAAAATTAAAAACCAACTTAAATAGCATTTCAACTTTTTAATTAATTTGATAATGCAGAATTCTACAACGCAAACTGACAACTAGCGTCTTTCTTTACCGACTTGATATCACCATCCTAACTAAAGGTGTGCTTTTCTACTTTTATACATTGAGGGACAAACACAGACTTCCAAATGATACACTTAACTTTCAAACATCAATAATTCTTGCTGGAGCTTAAATGCAATGCATGCATTATTCTCTTGGAGGAAACATTATGTTAGCAACAGATGCATATTCACAAGCACAACTGATCTTTTTGATCAATTCCCTGAAAGTAAATAATAGTCTGGCCATTTTTTTTTTTTTTCAGAAAGACCAATAGATGTAGCAGTGCTCTAAAGGTAGGTTAGGTTATCTATTTTAGAGGCTTTATTTGACATATTTGTTTAAGTTGTCTTTACATCCCGACAGCAATAAGTTGTTCCAATGTTCTGAAAAAAGTAAAAAGATCTGGCACCTTTGGCTGTCGCAGGTCTGCAATAAGCTGTTCCAATTAGTCGCGGGACTGTAACAGCTTACCTGTCTGTTTACCTAACTTCACGGCTACCTGCTCACACCCATGCCCATGCACTCACTGCACATGACCGGTGTCTCTCAAACGCTGAGGCAGTATGCTTGGGCGTTATCCATTTCCATACCTTCCTGCCATTTCACCGGGGTTTAGGTATATGAAGGTGTTTTCGTCATTTATTTGTATTTTATAAAAGAAATAAAGCTGAGCTTCTGTGATAGAAGTCATTGTAGCATGGATGACATTGTCTAGCCTACGCTGCTGTGTGTCTAAAATTCTGTTTGCCAACTTCAACAAGTCTTGCCCGGTTTAAATACTCATGGCATATAGGATAATGAATAGATAGGAGATAAGCCCCCATCCATAGAATCGGTCTTAATCTCTATGAGTAGGACCAACTTGAGCAATCGTTTTTTTTTCAATTCAGAGATAGTTTCCACCAGTGTACACATATGGAAAGTAAAGAATAGGTTAGGGTTCCACGTCGACACAACGCAAGGGGTTTACAGACCCATTACGTCATTGCGGAACCTCCTTGTGTCGACCGCAAGTGCCTGACGTGTGCCTCCCAAAAATGTTATCCTTGCATCAAGGCACCGCAGGTCTGCTCACTAAAACCGACCCAGAACCAAAACAGGTTCACGACTGCGTGGAGGCGTCTGCGTGGGCATTGCGTTGCGTCAACTTTGAACTATAACTGAGCCTTAAGTATAAACTGTTTTATAAACAGTCTATGTGCGTTACACCATCACCGGCTGTGGTGGTGCACTTGATGGTCGGTTCAAGCAGCCTCACCTGGCCCAAGTCAGGCATATTGAACTCTGGGGCTGGGTTAGGCTGCACACCTGTCGTGCAATGAAGTATCAGAGCACACAGGGTTAACCAGCCTTCAACCACACACACACACTTCATAATGTTTAAATGATTAAACCAATTTTACTATTTGGAGTAAGTATGGGTACAGCATGAAGGAGCAGTAAGGGGGAATGATTTGGGTCACTTGTGGAGTGGCAGTGATAGGATCCATCATTCACGTGTTCCGTCTTAGAATGAAGTAATCGTTTTGTAACAGGAAGGCCGAATGGAGACTGTGGGGGGACGTGCGACGTCTGGCCTGCAGGGAGAGTATGGGCAGGTTGGGAGCGCACCGGATAGGCTGGGGGGATTTGACCTGATTGCGGGCAGGCGTCAGCACTCAGGCCAATCAGGGAGTGTTTGTACTTATGTGCCTGCTTTGTGTTGTAGTGAGAAGGAAACCAGGAGCGAACGCACCACAGAGATCCAGAGCGAGTGGAGATCGTATCAAGAAGCCACCAAGAAACGACTCTTGGACAACCTTTGTTATAGTTTGAGTATTTTTGTTCTCCTTCTAAAAGACAACAAAAGATCTCCCGCTGAGGGACGACAACTCGACCTGCTCTCACTCATTTGAACCCACTACTGCGACATCTCCTATTCTGGGGGATGCAAGTGGATTTAGCAGTTGTAATAGAGGAAGCATCAATTGTTGTTGTAGTGATAGTCAAGAACCATACTTCTTAGCATAGAGGTCAGGAACAGTATCCTAGTGATGCGTTATTTCTTGAAGAAAGTGGTCCAATCCTTGGTCGCTTTTAACCCACTTTATTTGTTAAAGTAGGCATGTTTCGGTATGGTAACTATGAAACTTAAGGGAGGGAATTGTATCTAACGCGTGGACAGAAATACCGTGATCTACTTCAAGCCTCCCGGGCATAGGCCCGGTGGCTCTTCCGCTGGGCTACCTATTGATCTCTCTCCTCTACCTCCGAAACACGCGCTATTTCCAGTCAAGTGGGCATGGTCTATGTGAAGTGGGCGTGGCCGGGTCAGACGTAATGGCTCCACCCCTGTCTAAAGTTGCTGCCATCTGTGGCTGGAGTAGTTATTGCAGCTAAAGTGTTCGATCCTGCTTCCTAGTTTCTATGTGAGGGTAATGCAGCTTGTGTGTTAGGTCCTGCTTCCTAATGGCTATTTGGGGGCAGCTTATGTGCTTAAAATACGTAACACTAGTAATCTAAAATATACATCTGGTTTCTAAATCGGTTTGGCTATATCCCTTGTGATTGAGTTATCATGCAGATACCTTTTTAAAACAATGGTAACAGTATCCTTGTTTTTGTTACAACTAGTATGCAATTAGAATCACATGTTCATCTTGTAGTCTGTGTGATAAGAAGCACAACAGCATCTTGTGGTGGACATGATAATAGGTCCATTTCATCGGAGATGTTTATATAAAGCTGTTCAACGTGAAGTGTTGAAAAACTGAGGTTCACGTTGATAATCACCCAAAATAAAATAAAAAGGACAACTACACAAATTAATTGCAGTGAAGGAACATTTTTAATGACATATCTGGAGAACATTGTTTGGAGACAATTCACAACATGAATGTGATATTTGCAGTCAACTGGTGGTTGTTCTTAGCAGCGATAGAGTCGGTTGATCCTCAGGATGTCATTCCGGGTCATTCCCCTTCTCTGGCCAATCCGAACACGGGAGTTTGGGATGGGGGTGATGCTGTCTCGTCCATTTATGGAGAAGGCTCTTCTGCCGTAGTGCATGATGGAGGTGTAATCGTAGGGGGTGTTCAGGTTGTTGGTGTTCTTCCGATTGAAGTTGTATGCACTGCGTCGATTGATGTTCTTCCAGTTGATCCTGACGTACCGGTCACGGTCACTCCTGGTCTGCTCGTGGTTGAAGCCCAGAGCGTGGTTCAGCTCGTGCTGCATGATGCCGTAGTTCATGCATCCCGATCTCCTTAGAGAGAGTACCTGCCTGCCTCCTGTCCTGCCCAGAGAGGAGTAGCATCCACCTCCGCTCTGAACGCTGATGTGGTCGTACTGGTTCCGGCGGGGCACGAAGCGGATGCAGGTGGTCCGGTGGAAGGACTGCATGGCGCTCACAATTCGTGACCTCTCTGCGGAGGTGTAGGCTCTGCTCACTGTGTAGGGAATGGTCACAAGGCCATTGGAGGATTTTTTCCACAGGCAGTTGTTTCTAAAACACTTCATGGCGTTTCTGGTTGTTGGTAGAAGCAAGTCTCCCTCCAGCAGGATCTCATTGGAGCCGTTGTTGGAGATCAGAATCCTGGTGCTGATATCCATGTCCTCATTGTCTTCTAGGACATCATCAACACTTTCTTCCCCCACCAGAGGTTGATCCTGGGAGAGGTCTCCCTCAAGCAGGATCTCATTAGAGTCGTTGTTTGAGATCAGAATGTCTGTGATGATATCCATGTCCTCATTGTCTTCCAGGACATCGGCCACACTTTCTTCCCCCACCAGAGGTTGAGCCTGACAGAGGCCCAGCAAAAGCAGGAGGAGGCTGAGACAGGTTTTCATCTTCTGGGTCTCTCTGGTTGTTTCTGAACACTGGCACCGGAGCTTCTCTGGACGTCTTCAACGGAGAGACTCCTTAAGGTTTGTTGACAGTCTGATCGGACCAGAGCTTTTATATGTTCCTCTGCAGGTGTGTCTGTTGGAGGATTTAGGGTTGTGGTGCAGAATCTAAGGACTAAATAAACCTTTTAAGGGAGGACTCAAGCGACCAACCTACCTTTTCAACACTGTTATTCAAAGGCTTTGAGAGGAGGGGAGGGACATTACTGAGTCAATGTGTATGCAAGAAAATTAAAAACAAACTTCGATAGCATTTCAAGGTTTTAACTAATTTGATAATGCAGAATTCTACAACTGACATTAACGTCTTTCTGTACCGACTTGATATCACCATCCTAACTAAAGGTGTGCTTTTCTACTTTTATATTTTGAGGGACAAACACAAGGACTTCCAAATGATACACTTAACCTTCAAACATTAATAATCCTTGTTGGACATTGAACTCAATCCATGCATTATTCTGTTGCACTGACATGTTTTTAAGCAGCTATTCTACTTAATCTATGCCCTGAGTAAAAAAAAAAGATGAAGCAGTGCTTTGAAGCTAGGGTAGGGAATTTGTATTAGAAGCTTTATTTGACAAATTTCTTTAAATTCTCCTGGCATCCGACAGCAATCAATTGTTCCATTGTTCTGATGAAAGTAAAAAGATCTGGCACCTGTGGCTGCCTGTCGCACGTCTGCAATAACCGTGTTCCCGTTAGTTGCGTGACTGTATTGGCTTACCTGTCTGTTTACCTAACTTCACGGCTACCTGCGCGCACCCATGCCTTTTACTCATTGCAATTGACTGCTGTCTCTCGAAAACAGAGCCTGTAGGCTTAGGCGGTATTGATTTTCATACCTTCCTATTTGTGTAATTTATTTTTATTAATAACAATAAAATGACTAAAGCTGAGCTTCTGTGATATAAGTCATTGTAGCATGTACGATGTTTTCTAGCCTACACTTCTATAATAATCGACTCTGAAACCATAGGCTTCATTGTGTTTGTTACATTGAACAAGAGCAATTTAGAAGGATTTCTAATTAGATTTCACTCTACATCTCTGGTTAGGCCAGGGGTCTGCAACCTTTTGTATCAAAAGAGCCATTTTGGCCCATCTCCCGCAAAAAAATTTTTTTTGGAGCCGCAAACTTTTTAATTCACCCCCTCCCCCCTCCGGAGACGCTAACGCTGCGCACCGCACAGACATTTTTTGTGACACTCTGTAAAAAAATAACATAAATCTTTAGCTGTCATGTGGCATCAGGGAGTAGCCTACGGTACAGTAGACTACAGTAGCCAGTCAGCAGCGTCAACCGTTGACGTTCTACGTGATCGGTCACGGCCAGCAATGTAAACAAGGAATAGATAGCATAGCATAGCGATACAATAGTCAAGTAATGAAAAAACTGTAAGGACCTTTATTATCAAAATATAACGTACTGAAACTTTAATATTCAACACAAGAACTTTAATGCTGTAAACCCTTCTCGCTCAGTATTCGTTCGTGCAATTGGCTGTCAACGGTGGATGCTGCTGATTGGCGGCTCACTGGCATGTCCCGCCTCCTGCCAATGGCAGCATCTAGGCTACTTCCTGATGCCAGATGCCAGTTAAAGATTTAACTCCTACTGGGATTAGCCAACTGCAAATCAACGAAGCTTTGTCATTCACTCCCCCCCTCACGGTAGCGCAATTGTGCATCCATTGCGACCTCTTGTTTAGTTGACGATATATATCAAAATATATATATAATTATTATTATTATTATTATTTTTTTTTTTTAAGAAAACTGCAGGGAGCCACGGCTGAGGGGCTAAAGAGCCGCATGCGGCTCCGGAGCCGCAGGTTGCCGACCCCTGGGTTAGGCTGATGCAGCTTCGAGGTGCGGAGCAATTCCTTGGTTGCATGTTCTACACGGACACTTTATAAGGTCGCACCCGCCAAAGAACTCTGTAGCTGCTGCTGTGTAGTTGCTGACTCTGGCTTCGGCGATTCGTTTAGAATATCTTCTTCATCTGTTTCGTAAGTAAAGCGTTTATTACTTATACATGGTGACGTATATATTTACACGTTGGGCAAGTCTTTTGAGAGGTTTTGCTGCCACAACCCTTCATCTAAGGTTATAGGATGCTAGCCATGCTAGCTTAATGGTAGCATGCTGTTGTAGTCCGCGCACTGCTGTTTTCCTCCGTTTAAGCCAATTTATGTTGTAAATTAAATGTTATCTTGATTCAAAATAACTACAGAAAGGGAACCTTATTATTATTATTATTATTACCTTTACATCATTCAAAGTCAAGACTCATTCGACATTCAATTTTTTTTTCTACATTTTATTCAATAGTTTTCAACACCGTCGAACATCTTAAGAAGTGACAATGACCGACCGCTACAACATCCACAGTCAGCTGGAGCATCTGCAGTCCAAGTACATCGGGACGGGTCACGCAGACACCAGCAAGTGGGAGTGGTTGGTGAACCAGCACAGGGACTCCTACTGCTCCTACATGGGACACTTTGATCTGCTCAACTACTTCTCCATCGCTGAGAACGAGAGCAAGGCGCGGGTCCGCTTCAATCTGATGGAGAAGATGCTGCAGCCATGCGGTCCGCCGACAGACAAGCCAGACGATGCTTAGAAGAATACATTTGGACAACAACATAATTTCGGTGAAATTATTCCATCTACTGTTTGTGTATTGGACTGAGGCGACGTCAAGGGAAAATCCATAAACATCCATCTGGATCCGGTCTCTAGGATGTAGTTGGTGTGTTGAAAATATGACGTGGATGTGATGGGAGAGGTTCAGACTATGCAAACAAAATGATGGTAATAGGTTTTCTTTCATCACATACAAATAAGACAACTTTTTATTTTATTTTGTGTTTTCATGTTTTATATTCAAATGTAACGTTTTTCATTGAACATGATTTGTCTCCGGATGAAATGTGGCAACCTTTTACATTGGCCATTGGTATCCCTGTACTTAATTTGGTCATATTTATAAATAAACAATTAAAAATACTATCCGATTTTCATTGTGTGTTTTGGGTTTGCGCCTACAAAAAACGTGTCTAAATCTAAACAGTTCTGGGCACAAGTGTTTTAAGTTTAGTGTTTATTTCTCTGGTATCATGCATCATACATATGCCTTTTGTCCCAGAAGGCCGTCTCCAGGGAGAGACGGTAAAAGGGACAGACCCAGCAGTGTTGTGTCATGTGGCCAGATAGAGGCACAGCAGAAATCATCTGACATCCACCCAATGGCCTGGGAAACCACAGATGTCCTGTTCTTAAATTCTGAAATCACAATCTAGAATTGGATCATTCCATAGCCTAGTGTTGTTCAAGGGATTTGCCGTTCTCTAGGCCAGTCAATGGTAATTAGTCAAGCAAATCAAGACTTATTGATCTGTTATGGTCCAATGACTCGGGGCCAATGACCTTTTGCTGTCAATTTATCGACTGCACCCACCGCTTGTTTCTTAGTTAGATGGAATTCTAGATTTTCAGTCTAATTATAAGTGTGATCCATTGATTTCTCCCTGACCCAGGGCACAAAATCCAGGCTGTGATAAGACCACCTGAAAGCAACCGTGTAGGAAGCAGATGCCCCGCAGGCAGCAGATGCTCGCCCACACGTTAAATCTATTCAAACCAAGATACATGACCCGCTGAGATACCCAGCAAGGCATTCACATTATCACTGAGGACAAAGAGACAGAGCTCTAATTGAGCCCAGCTCATGATGCAACAAGAAAGAAGCAGTGCACTTGACTTCACCATACACAAAAGTTCCGGTTAATGTCACTTTAAATGCACCATCCTGGCCTTTGCTCACAACCACCACCTCGTCCCTTTCACTCTCCATGTCCCTGTGGGGCACATAAAGAGAAAGGTCAGTGGTGGCAAATGGAGGATGGTTCTCAACACACATTCTCACAGAACCATGAACTGCTCTTAAAACAAGCGAAAAACGATTTCCGTGTAGAAGACGAAAAAATACCCTGAATGGTTATTTTGTTTCAAACCCTTTTCATGTTGGTCGTACTAAAATCAACCAAGCTTATTTTTTTAGATTTGATAAGAAAAAGACAAAGAACATTTTTTTACAGTTACAGTTTTAGAGTTGTATGACATAATTCATACAGTTTAATGAAAGAATTTCCACACAGACAAATGATAAGCTACTCAAAGCTATAACAAGGTCATAAGCCTATTTTTCTCAATGCAAAAACCCTGAGATGTCTCACCAGGTTTGGCTGGAAGATAACAACAGGAACCTGAGATCTGAGCTGCTGACCTCAGATAGTTTATCTCCAACACACACACACACACACACACACACACACACACACACACACACACACACACACACACACACACACACACACACACACACGGTGGGGAGAGGATGTTCGGCATGACTCATTGTTGGATAGAGATTAATCTACAGGTGCCAAGGAAGTCTTTTTTTGGACTGTGTGTGTTTATGTGTGTGAGTGTCTTAATGTGCACATGCATGTGTCTGAGTGGGGGAGAGAGTGTGTGTGGGGTGGGGGGTATGATATCATTTGTTTGTTGGAAAGTCTCTCACTGGGGTAAGTCCTTGCCATCTGTCCACACAGCAAGAGCCGTAGACGTGATGATGCCAAGTCAGCCACGGCGTCATTGGTGGAAACGCCCAGTGTGGGGCTTGTGCGTGGATCATCATCATGCATACATACACTCCTTCCTCGCTCTCTTTTGTGTGTGTGTGTGTGTGTTTGTGTGTGTGTGAGAGAGAGAGGGATACATGTGTGTATAATGGCGAGAAGGGAATCAAGTCATACTAATTCCTCTGATAGTGAAAGCCTGATTTCCATATAGTTTCCTGTTAATCATGTCTCCTTTGCATATTTATATGAGTCACGAAACCAGCTCCGCAAATCTGTGGAAAAAAATGAGGGTATAATCAGAGGACTGCTCTGAGTGATGCTCTGCTCTGAGAAACATCAATTCAACACTGGAAGTTTTAACAATAATTTAGCTAGAAAGGCACTCATAATTCCAAGTGGAAAGTGGAATGGCTGTATAACTCCTTAGGGCTGATTACATGGCTAGGGTTGGGAATGCATACGTGTATTCAGCAACCAACAGCTCCGCCCCCCTGCTGGGATGAGCCCGTCAGAAAACCGACATCAGACTAAAACGTAAAAAGTACATTTTTATTTAAGTACTTACATAATTGCCTATATATTTGTACCAGGGTGGATTAAAATGTATATTCTGATTATATTCTTACTATTTAATAACATAAACTGATTAGGAGAACTAATACTTCTGTATTAGTTCTCCTACACACACACACACACACACACACACACACACACACACACACACACACACAGAACTAATACTTCTGTATTAGTTCTCCTGGCTCCGTCTCCTGCTAACGAGTTGTTTGAGAGGAGCCCACCATTGGTCGAGCGGGCAGCTAGGCCCCTTTAAACAGAGGCATGTGGCAAATGATGAGGTTGGGACCAATATTTGGAGGTTGTGTTGAGGTAAAGGAAAAGGGGTACAAGGATAGAGTTGATTATGTTCATTCACGCTGCTGTCTATGTAAATATATTTTCAGCTTCTAGGATAATTAAAACTAGCAGTAGCTGCATACAGACCGAACGTAAAGGGGCATGTTTTGTAACGTCCGGTGAGGCGAGTCTCACAGGAGTGTGGGAAGCTTGAGAGGAGGCAAAGTAGGAGTTTTGGATGATGGCTACTTCAAGGAGTCTGCAGTGACTGCTTCACCAACCATTAGCAGATATAGAAATGTTGAACATGAATGAGGTTAGAGAATGGGATGAGTTGTAAATAATTATTTAGGGATTCATCATAAATGCATTATTGCAAGATGGATGGAGGGAGGCTGAAATCGGTCGCACAGGGTCAGTATATACAGTACCGGAGTAAGGGACGAGAGTAAGAATCCACATAGTCGTGTCGGAGCGGTTGGCTATCCTGCTTGCCTTGCAGTTGGTGGAGAGAACAAGGCCACAGTCTGTGGTCATTTTTACAGATTTGAGTGTGGTGCTGAAATGAGGTAATGCAAATACAGTCACAGGTGATGTCGATAGTTTATAGTTAAATGGGTTTCAGCAAGAATATAAATTAAGAATATAGGAAGCGGCAGGTTCTGAGGGACGTGGGAATGGGAATTGAGCATGCAGGGAGAGAGCTAAATAATATTGACACGGTTGCGCCACAGCTAGATGAGTACCTATACATATAGGGAAGCATCCTCCTACAGGAAGTGTTTTTTTGTAATACTAAGAATCTGTCTATGTATTGTGTTGCACTGTGAGATATAGCATGGAAAGGGAGAGGATAATGGATAAAAAGAAAAAGAGGAAAGGGTTGGTGGGAGTGTGTGTGGATGATTGCTGGTTTAAGCGGACTTATGTAGCCCGAGTCAGACTGATTAGGCTCTGAGGCTGGGTTAGGCTGCACACCTTGCTCATTAAGTAAGCAGTGTTCGGTTTAAACCAACAATCAACGCACGCATTCGAGATCTCCTAGATGGCAGCATGCATCAGCATCGTCATATATCTGCATCCTTACAATAAACCTGTTTCCAACACCACCACCCTGCGTCCTTGACTATGGAGGAGCCCAGAATAGCTACCGAGGTGGAGTGTAGCATGGACATTGCTACAGGGGTTAAAACTATTTTATAACTACAAAGTTCCTCAGATGAAATGAGCAAATATGCGTTGACATGTTTGAGGGAGACAGGGTTGGAGAACAGCGAGGTCGGAAGTTTGTTCCGTTCTGTCCCTGGCCCACACTGCAGAACAGCAAGGTCTGTGAGGCTTAACTTGAACTATTAGTCATTCGCTGGTTGTTAGTGTCGTGCCAATGCCCCCCCCCCCCCCCCCCCCCCCTGTGTATTTTGCAGTCAGTATTTTGTATTTTAGCCTGTTCACGGCTTGCCTACAGTTGCCTAAACAACACTCGGCAAACAAATTATATTAGTTTGTTCAGTGGGGCGTAAAGCTTTTTTCATTGCCCCTGTCTGTGCCTGTATTACTGACCCAAAGTCAGGCTTGTTTTCAGGCCATTTCAATTACAGTGGCGTTAGATTGACTGCCAATCGGGAAATCAAATAAAAAAGTAAGTCAGATTTCATAGTGAAAACATGTGTGTAGTGACCAAGAAAGCAATGTGGACACTGGATACAATTCACTGCACTCCAGGAATCACTTATGATTCATCTGATCTGAACATTTTATAAAAGACAGACAAAGAATCTTCAGGCAGCAGCTATGACAGCCATGGAGATGGATGCAGATTGGATCCTAATTATTTATATATGTTCAATTATTCCAGCAATGATGTGAAGCCTCAAAATTATTCAGTAAGGGCCTACAATGGAGTTTGAAAGCTTAATACTGGTTTCTAATAAAGGTATGAGTTTAGCCTATTTTTGAGCTGTGTTGGTGTGGATCTGTTTGGGCTGAAGTCTTGTGGCTTCAGGTGAGCTGTGTTGTTGTCGGTTTGACAGCCACTCAGGGACTGTCCTCGTTAGATTCAACTTGGCTTTACTGATTGTTTATGTTTTGAGTGCAGTGTTGTGTATTTTTATTAACTGGGATCGACAAGCTGACAAATGTTACCACTTTACCATTTATCCATTCCCCACTGGAGTTTTCGAGTTTTAAAATGCTTCAGAGATTATTTTTGATAACATTTAATACATGTTGCTTCATAAATAAACAAGATCTTATATTTTCCATCTTGGTTTGATGTTGTATTTTTGCTAGAAGTCTTAAGAAATTGTGTTTGAAATAAAAATGCCGTTGGAACTTTTAAATTAATCTCCGGCTTAAAATTGATTGAAGCATATTATATAAGGTGCTTGCCCATCTTTTAGACAAAGGCACCCTCGGCTAATTACATTTTCTGTAGTGAGGATTGCAGCAATAATCTGACAATTTGTTAGAATTGCTGTAGCCATCCCTCAGCTGAGTGAAATGCTCTGTGAGAGCATCCATTTGTTGGAATGCACCTTCCTCTGTGTGAGATGACTGACATGTCGATGGCTCCCGGCTCATGTCTGACTGTTGAGGCATCTTTTCCCCACTGGTTTGTGGAATGCCTCTTGCCCAGCACTCACATGCACACTATTAAGACGTGTCACTCAAAAAAATATGTCACTGAGAAATTGATTTCCTGGTCGATTTATTTTGACTTGATTTTGCAATCAGAGACAAATCATAAGCAGATTAATGTAAAGGAAGGAAATTAGTCCTGTATCCTGATCCTCTTCGGTACTAGGTAGGACATAAGTAATGGCTCTGCTCTCTCTGCACCTCTGTGTGTAGAAGACCTCCACAGCCCTATCTTGGGCAGTGAAGGATGCAATCGAGCGGTGCAGCATCAGGTCGGGCGGTCGGATCATTACTTTATATTTATATTTGATTACGTCAGAGCCAGCTAACCTCTCCTTGAGTGGGGGTGAGTCCATAGCCGCCCTATGATCACATCATTACACCATCACACTACTCAGAATTTACTGATGTCTTTACTCATCCATGTACCTAGCACCCACTGATGGCTCCTTCATTCCCCCATTGGGGTTTCAGGGAGGTGTTGGTCACCTATTCAAAAACACTCCATATCTTTGTGCGACTTAAGATGAATCATTTACCAGCTCTTCCTTTATGATCAGTGTAACAGTTTTAAAAACCACAGCAATATCCAAGGAGTAATGGTAAGAAGATCCTGCCTGGAGCCTGATATCGGTGGATATATCTGTCTATATTTTCCCATTCTGCTGCGGTGTGGGCTTGTGTGTGAGTGAGCCCAGAGACTAATCAACAACAAGGTTAGTCATTAATCACCTGTTGGACTACTGTTTCCCATTAACAAACACAAACAACAACTAGGTGTGTGTGTGTGTGTGTGTGTGTGTGCGTGCGTGCGTGCGTGCGTGCGTGCGTGCGTGCGTGCGTGCGTGCGTGCGTGCGGGTGCGTGCGTGCGTGCGTGCGTGCGTGCGTGCGTGCGTGCGTGCGTGCGTGTGTGTGTTTAATTGTTTGTCCTTGTCCGTGCACTATCACTAAAATGCTAGCATTTACCTACTTGGATGTTACCGGACTGCGACAGTGCGGTGGGCATCGCATTTGGGCGGCGTCCACATTCACTCTTGCTCTGATTACCCCGGAGGGGAGCCAGGGGCCGCCAGGGCACCCGAGTCCCCTTCCCCCCCCGGCGGCATCTAAAAAGTGGTCCTGTAATCCAATTACAGGTTCCCTTCAGTACTGCACAACGCTGGTTAGCAAACTATCTGCTCCATTCTTTGCCTAATCTCTTCTGCTTCTGCCATTTTCCTAGCCACCTGCATCCATCATCTCAACCCCCCTGCCTACATTGAGGGACTTGCCGGACTCAGTATGTTCAATAAATACGCATTGATCTCAAACCTGACACTAACATGCCAAATGGATATTTTAATCCCCCACCAGGAATGAGATTAGCCTATAATGATGGCACTAGAAATAATCGGAATTCTACAGCGCTGTTGTCTCGGGAAGCCTCGGTACGGTGTTTGGCACGGAGGCATTGATTGGATTCATCCTAAGCGGTGTTTGCAGGACCGCAAGGGCCCTGTACTCTCCTCTGTGTTCTCCAATGTGTTCTCCACTGTGTTCTCCACTGTGTTCTCCACTGTACTCTCCTCTGTGTTCTCCAATGTGTTCTCCGCTGTGTTCTCCACTGTGTTCTCCACTGTGTTCTCCACTGTACTCTCCACTGTGTTCTCCACTGTACTCTCCACTGTGTTCTCCACTGTGGTCTCCACTGTGGTCTCCACTGTGTTCTCCACTGTACTCTCCACTGTGTTCTCCGCTGTGTTCTCCACTGTGTTCTCCACTGTACTCTCCACTGTGTTCTCCACTGTGGTCTCCACTGTGGTCTCCACTGTGTTCTCCACTGTACTCTCCACTGTGGTCTCCACTGTGGTCTCCACTGTACTCTCCACTGTGTTCTCTACTGTACTCTCCACTGTGTTCTCCACTGTGGTCTCCACTGTGTTCTCCACTGTACTCTCCACTGTGTTCTCCACTGTACTCTCCACTGTGGTCTCCACTGTGTTCTCCACTGTACTCTCCACTGTGCTCTCCACTGTACGGAGGGAGAGGAAACGCTGAAGGGCTGTGTATACTAGACTCCTAATCATAACGGTATGTTGGCTAAAATGGGAACCCATGCGCTGCACGGCCCCTGGGGTATTGGGTAGATGAATATTACTCTCAGCATCCCACCATTCTGCTGCAGACCTGCAATAGAGCAGACATCTCCAGGCACAATAGAGCCGGCACAACACCCACCCCTACAGCCCTGCTGGAAGGCCTCATAAACCAGTGGAGAGAGGTGTGTGTGTGTGCGTGTGTGTGCGTGTGTGTGCGTGTGCGTGCGTGCGTGCGTGCGTGCGTGCGAGCGTGAGAGCGAGCGTGCGAGCAAGCGAGCGTGAGAACGAGCGAGGGAGATAGTGTGTGTGAGATGGTGTGGTAGTGTGTGTTTCGGTGTTGTTTGTGAATATTTCAAAGCCAGGTTATGAAGTGGGAGACTTCATCTTTGTGTGAAGGTTACAATGGGGGTTAGACTTTATGGCTTGAGGATTGATATAAGCACAGATCAAAAGGAGAGTTTGAGGTTAAAGACTTTAAAGGAATACACTCCAAAGCTTTGTGTGTGCTTCATTATTTGTCTCCAGCAGCGAGACAGTATTCATAAGGGATCACAGCTCCTCTTCCTTCGCTCTCCCTCATCCCTCTTCCACTTCTATATAAGCCCTTTATTAGCTTTCTGCACAGCAACAGATGACTGGCTGGGGCGGCACAAGTCACTGCTCAATATGTGCAGCAAAACACAATCAAAATGTTCCCAATGGAATCTAGTTAACCATCCCTCCAAACGGTCAAACCCTACAGAAGGAAATTGAAAAAATGTTGCTGCTTTTCTCTGTGCACATGATTATTATTTCCCCATGACTTAATTGTTTACTCCTGTGCGACTGCAGTCATTTTTACACAGGGATATAATGATTTGATGTTGTTAGAAAATAGTGTCTTCTTTTTTCCCCATGTGCACTTTATAATGTTTATGTCCTTGTTTCATAATCTGTTCTGAAACCAAGTTATGTTATTTATTTTACCGGTGCTATTATGTAAAGTATATTGCAACTGCACAGTATGTACTAAAGGTGTGAGAAGTATTCTTGTACCCGTTATCATTCCCATTATTTAAATTATTATGACTACGTCCGTGGATTAAATTTGTTTTTCTTTGCCTTACCTAAAATGCCATCTCTCTTATCTCTGGGTTCCTTTCCATATGTTCTCTTTGACGTCTCTCTCTCTACGGACCAAAGCCATTACGCCCACATCCTATAAAAGGCACCACGCACACAAATACAAACACTCGCACAAACAAATGGCAACCTTGATCACAAAACAAACAAGCTCAGACAAACATCGGTTGTCATACAGCTTCAAGATTGTTTCTTATATGCATGTCTATATGTGTTAAATGTTGGGATTAATATATATAATATAATATATATATATAACATTGTGTACAACCCCTTGTATAGCTATAGAATATTCAAAGCTTTGCCAACAATTCAATGGACACCTACAGCAGGATAGTAATGGATCTTTAGCTGTGACTTACCCATAATAGCATCTTAGCATAACAACTTAATGCTGAACAAATGATAGATAAAATGTATATGAAAGAGTAAATGCAATATAGAATGCCTAATATCATGACATGATCATCTGGTAATAGCCCCACTACGTCTGTCGTAGCCTCCATATTGAGCCTTTTACTCTGCTTGTCACCAGGCTGTGCATGCATCACATCCCGGCTGCCCATCTGCCAATACCATCAGTGTAGGATCTATGGTCTTTGTAGCCCTGGCTCTCCCTTGAAGTCGTGGCCCATCAAGGGCCAAGTGTGCTGGATTGCTGGAGGCTAGATTGAAGAGTGTAGAAGGTAATCTATGGTCTGTGGTCAGTTGAGTAAAGCCCGGTTGTAGATTAGCCCACAGCAGATTCTTGAGTGGACGTTGACAAGTCTGGGGTTCAAACCCTAATGGGCCGATGCTTGACCATTGATACGGTTACAACACTAGTAAAACTACAATAAGGGGATATTAATCAATCAATCATTTACATTTGTTAATGCAGTTGTATGCATTATTACATAGAACTAGCATAGGGGTTAGGGTAAGATCTTTAATGTAGACATTAATACCTCATTGAACATCAACAGTATTACCTTAGTTAACATGAAAACCATTAGTAAACATGAACACTGTTAGTTAACTATTTATTAACTAATAGTTAATGCTTGTTACTGTATTGACATATTTTTTATCAAGGGTTAATTCATTCCCTTTTTGTAAAAGGTTACATGTGTAACTATGGACCAGGGAAATGTTCTAAAGTAATTTTAAATGCCTCCTAACATATACTATAGTGATTTACTGTTTGTCATTTCAGGGGGTGCTTTTGTCCAAAGTGACGACAGTGAACACAGACGTGGATAATTAAAGAGCAGGTAGGAGTAAGTTCTGCCTTTTGGGGCATTGAACTACATCCCTTAACTCTGTCACACATCAAAGCCATGAAACCATCTTGCCCCATGGCCATCAGTACATCAAGATATGACAGATATAAATGACTGGCTAGAATGGGAATCGCAGAATTGGTTAATATTTGAGCACTTTCGATTTTTTAGGTCTCAAGCATCACCAACCAATGTCCTGACCTTTCTTTATGGCCCTTTCTTCTTTCAGGTTCAGCACTATTCATAATTAATGCACTGGGTGTATATGAATATTTCAGGCAACAAACTATGGGGTTACAATCGGGTATTTATCATTGTATTGAACCTTACCTTCTCTGGTCAGTAATACAAGCATCACTATCTTTACAGCTTGTAGATCTGTCTCTTGATCAAAGCAGACCGATGGGAGGCTAAGGGGATATCTATCACTGAACTATCAGAACAAATTGCAGCCATACGCAACTTAATCATCTAATATGTTGCCAAATATAACACATTTGAGACGAGTAGTTTACACTTCCTCTAGATAAATCGGTCATTATATAACGCCTTATATAATATCATCATTATTAAGTTGACTAAATCACAAGAAATGTTGCCATGTTTTTTTTAACATTATAAGAGGATGGCTATGCTTTTCTTTTTCTGGTGCGGATGTCTTTATTTCAGTGAACCGTTTGTGCAAAACCGAAGGAAAAGTAAAGAAACAATTGGCTGTGAATGACAAACCCATGATTTGGAGTCAGCAGCAGTATTCCTGGCTGGCAAATCCATTATTCAGCACATTGGAGAACACAGTTTCTACTCATAACGTCATGTTTGCAGACGACGGGACACCTTCTGGGAAGATGATTATGATGATCATATACCAATTTGTTTGGCCTATTCAGTTTGGAATAGCTGGCTGCAGGGGACACATAACTACAATTGGAAAATAATAACAACAGCGGGGAAACTATTGCTCATTCTGCTTTCAATCCTCTTCAGCATTGTGTCTGAATCAAGATAAATACATCTCTAAAACCAATCTTTGAAGATCTCGATCTAGCTATATAAGCATTTAATGGGAAGGAGCTATTCAGTCTTCTGGGTCGCTTTGAATAGTAAGTGGCCCATTACATTGGGGGGTAAATAAAGCATTATCCTGCAGATAAACCGTTTTATGCAGTGATAATTAAACAGGGAATTTACTTGTCCTTTTATTTTGTAACACTGATGTTTCCAGGATGAAATGTCAAAGGTGGTGAGTTTAGGACACATAGGCAATGTATTGTAATTGCAATATGGTGTAATAATAATAGCAGGCCTTTATATTAACAGGTTCAAAGGCAGAAATGAGAGAGATTAAATGAAGATGCTTCCTAAGTCGGCCAGCACAGTAGGAAGTAGGCCTACTTATAATCAGGTACAGCACATCCATAAAAGTCCGCCCCCATAAGAGTTTCCCAGAGGAGACTTCAGCTCATTATTTAATGTCTGCATAAAACATGACCTCACAGTTTGGATGGCAATATCATTCTGAACAGAAAATACGGTAAAACATTTTTCCCAAGACGCGCCAAGAGGGAGACTTGGCTTTATTTGTTTCCGATGGAGTGGAGGTGGTGTCCAGCAAACAGCAGTCCAATACACAACAGTTGAATGTCCATTTACAGTTGTGGTGCTTGTTTAGACCACGTAACGTTTTGGCAAAGCAATTACAATGTATGCACATACAGCAAAACTCCCTGATCTGGTCCGGACAGCAAATGAGCTGCACAGAAGACCATATTTGGGGAATGAAAAAAAAAAAAAAAAGCAATCATATCTTATAGCATTCATAAAGCGACAATATATGCCATAATTATAGTAAACTTCATTTCTCATGTATGCACATGCTTGATATACATTCTGTACAAAATAATCAAAAGATGAACCATTTTTGCATTTGAATACTGTTGGTGCTTCTTCGCAGCTTTTGTACATTGAAACAACCCCCTGGGCTTATATAAGTGTATAAGGTGAACATGTCTATAGTGTCCATCTGAAAGAGTCCTGAAGAGAATACAGAATACATAAAAATCCGCTCTTCCATTGTAAGGGCACATAGGAGAAGCAACACACATCATGATTAAATATGTTAATGTTATGGACATGTAACATAAACCAAAAGGCTGGGGAGAGTGGAGCATATTGTCCTCATAATCCTACATATACAACTAGGCCTACTACACCTTTCATCTTTTCATCTTCCCTCGTCCTGGATCTTAGTCTTTCAACATTGTTTCATGAAGTAGGCCTGTTTGACCGCCTGAATGCATCTTGCCTGTTTACGACGCCTGCCAGGGGTCATTATACATTTATGATCCACAGACACGTGCGGAGCTTAACTCCGTGATGGCGGAAGGTTCATTTAATGCACCATTTGACACAGCTTTAAATCACTGTGGATTAAAAGGCAAATATATTTAAAATTGGTGAAGGAAATCTCTTGGTGGGCACTCTTAAACTTTAATGAGTGGTTGTTAGACCTGAATCGCCGGGCTAACGGCACTAGAGGTGCACCCTTGGCAGCGGACTTCGCAAAGATGGGACTCTATAATAAATTAAAAAAGTGATTATAGGTTGGCTGACCCAGCATCTCGCTTTTCATGTTTAGCTGTTTTTATCTCACCAACTCCATCATTTATGTATATTAATGGCTTGGGCTGTACTACAAATATATGTCTGGTGATAATTTATTTTTTGGTGATAATTAGGCTACTCTACTAGACTAGTGCTACTTCTCTGCCTGGCTTCTGACGAGCCCTCGCCTTCTCTGGTGTACACACTGCGCCCTCTAGTGGTGATGCATGTAAGTCGTCCTCAATGGGTCAATCACATGATCACTCATTTATTCAGGCACCTATGAGCACAGACAAACGTTTCTCTTATCCTCCCGGCCTCTTAGATAAGATGAGGCAGCAGCACATGACAATCAGCCACCCAATGTCCTGTCCTCTTACGACACACTCTACAATAGATTTCTCTGTGTTTTTAAGATAGCCACGTGAAAGCACAACCTTATACATTGCATTTCCTCCTAGTTCCTCTGTTGTACAAGGCTGTAATTTGGCAAAAGTAAAACATAACAAAGAAAAATATATACCCAAATGTAACTTTCAAATAAATAAAACTGCTCTGAGCCCTTCTACAGACTCTCATCTTAGGGAAATGTTTAAATCTGTTTCTATGTTTCAGTCGCACAGCACATCAGGCCTTTTCCATCATCTGTATATGTTCTCTTAAACCGTAGATGCGTAGAAAAACAATGAAAAGCAGATGGAAGTGAGCGTCGGAGGCCGGGACATCAGCTGGAAGGAATCCACACGGGCAGGGATCAGGCGATCAGGGTCGATGGAACCTGGAATAGAGGACAGGTTAGTGTGTGTAAAAAAGTCTGTCTGGATAGAGAGGTTTAGATAGATTGATATGGGAAAGTAGAAGAATGAATAAATCGAGTTTCTTCGTCTTCTAAGTACTGGTGCAGTGGGACATTCACTTAATCACAGCACTGACGTTTAATTCAGTGTTTGTGGAGACAGCAGGGCTATACTTAATGGAGGATCGATAGCAGAGGAGTCAATTGGTTGGACAGTATTGAAGTCCTCTTTATTTTCTGTTGGTGAGGAACCAACAACCAGCGAATGAACCAATCAGTGACATGGATTAGGCGACTCACCTGGTGAAATGTTTGCTCTCCTCGTGGACCTCCATCTCACGACTCTTGAACTCATTCAGCTCCTTCCTGATAGCAGCCTGAGCAGCAGAGAGACACACACACGAAAACCACAAGCGCAATCAATATCACACCGGCCGGAAAAACAATGATTCAATCAATTTCACACACATGAAAACCACACACGTAAACACACATATGCAACAAAGCATACACATACACACACACACAATTAAAAAAAACCTTAATCTTAATAAATATATGCTTATATTATTAAGTGAATCGGGTTCCATGAATTTCCCACAGTCCTATAGTCATAAATTAGAGTAAAACCTTATGGGATTACATGTGCGATTCCAAAAGTCACCAACAGGTGGTATTTTTGAGGCAGAATGCGTGGGGAACATAATGTTCCACAGCTGTTTTGAACATTATGCTGTTCCTTGGCCTTCAAGCCCTGACCAATCATCACCCTGTGTTTAAAAGACGGGAACATATTTGTTTGAGGTCATTGTTTTTAGTTATTTTTCCTTGTCTAGATTAAACTGAAACTCTTGTTGGTGTTTTTTTTGCCTCATCAGGTACAAAAGATCAGTGTTTGATTGATCATGGAAGTGTTTGTTGCCATGCATGGTTGAATAATACATAGGGAGAATTTTCCTCCTTACACTTTCCAAATAGACAATGCAATTGGTTTTGCATGCCATTTATTATTTATGGCAAAAATACTTTGGTTTAGAAGTATTGGTGAAAGGCAAACATAATGCAATATATATATATATGCAGTGCAATAATTGTCATTAATGCTGTTGTTTTGGTTTCAGACTTGGTTTCCACTTAACTGCAAGCAGTGTGTTCTTTGTTGTTTTCATTGTGCTCTTGCATCCTTCGGTTAGTTCCAGGCATTCTTGGTAAGAATGACTTTTGTCAGCCTCTCTCTCCATACAATGCAACAATAGACCCACTTGTTAAAGATGCTGTAGGTATGACTCAAGAGCTACTATTTGAGTGTAATTTAAAATAAATACCATAGCCATCCGTCAGCTATTAGTGAGTGAAATGCTCTTTGAGAATAACTGTGTCCAGTTGACTGCACCTGCCTCTGTATTAGCCCATTAAGACTTTAGACCTTAGGCCTTCCTGACCAATCAGGGCGTCTCTACCCCTATGAGTTCAGGGAATCCATCTTGCCTGACATGCATCATCAATGGAGGAGGGACGTAGGACGGGAGGGAGCGCTGGAGAGCAGCTGTAAAGCTGCTCTCCAGCCACTTTTTCTGCCACTTTAACGGTACTAATATGGTAACTTCCTGTCCTCTTTGCCTCCGTTTCTGGTTGTGTTCCAGGGAGTGGGGGGGGCCTACCTTGTCAGCGGGCGTGAGCCTGGTCCAGGGTTTGTCGGCTCGCCGGTCGTAGTCCTTAGCATCCGTCACCTCCACGTACTCGTTGAAACACAGGATCCGTCTCTCCACCAGCTCCGCCACAGTAGGTCTCACGCTCAGCTACACAGCCCACAAGAGGAACAGGAGACGGTCCAACAAGTGGGGTTAGCACAAACAGCCCAGCGTAGCTTATCTCCAACATGATATTGACAGACAGATTTGTCCAAAATGTGTTGTAGGTCTAGCTTTATGGAGTTCAAATGTGTTGTATGTCTAGCTTTATGGAGTTAAAAAGTTTTTTTGGCCTAGCTTTATGGAGTTAAAATGTGTTGTAGGCCTAGCTTTATGGAGTTAAAATGTGTTGTATGTCTAGCTTTATGGAGTTAAAACTTTTTGTTGGCCTAGCTTTATGGAGTTAAAATGTGTTGTAGGCCTAGCTTTATGGAGTTAAAATGTGTTGTAGGCCTAGCTTTATGGAGTTAAAATGTTTGGTAGCCCTAGCATTGTGGAGAGTCTAAAATGTGTGGCAGGTCTACCTTTCTTGAGAGTCTAAATGTGTGGCAGGTCTACCTTTCTTGAGAGTCTAAATGTGTGGCAGGTCTACCTTACTTGATAGTCTAAAATGTGTGGCAGGCCTACCTTTCTTGAGAGTCTAAATGTGTGGCAGGTCTACCTTTCTTGAGAGTCTAAATGTGTGGTAGGTCTACCTTTCTTGAGAGTCTAAATGTGTGGTAGGTCTACCTTTCTTGAGAGTCTAAATGTGTGGCAGGTCTACCTTTCTTGAGAGTCTAAATGTGTGGCAGGTCTACCTTTCTTGAGAGTCTAAATGTGTGGTAGGTCTACCTTTCTTGAGAGTCTAAATGTGTGGTAGGTCTACCTTTCTTGAGAGTCTAAACGTGTGGTAGGTCTACCTTTCTTGAGAGTCTAAATGTGTGGTAGGTCTACCTTTCTTGAGAGTCTAAATGTGTGGCAGGTCTACCTTTCTGGAGAGTCTCCTTTTGATTTCCTGCTTGGCTTCCTGCTCCTCAGATAGGTTCTTTTCTGCTTGCAGAGATAAATCATGAATCATTAGTAACACTAATAACAATAGTAATAGCAATCTGTATTTACATACATTATGCATATATATTATTTGCAAAAATGTGGCATATTCTAATATAATTTAATTGAATGTAATTAATTTGTTGATAGTTCTATATGAAAAGCACTTAAGCATGGTCTTGAAATGTACTATTAAATATATATATGATAATGGTGTGTGCATGTGTGTGTGTCCTGACTGAAACATCTGGATTTCTAATGTAAACAACTCGCTTCCATTTGAAATAACATGTGTGTGCTGAGGTTTTAATTTTTCATATATAATATTCGTGCTGCGTGTTTTCAGAAAGTCAATATACATTTTCTTCTATTTATGGCAGGTGCCATCTTTCGTTAATCAACTAAAACTACAAGGCAAAACTATTTGCTTGCATAAGAATTTACTTTACCTAACATAGCAAGCAACCTACTGTTGGTTAATCTACAAATGAGTCCCAAGACAAGGGAAAATATTTAAATATTATTCGCCGGCGAAGTGAATAGCGGGGTATAGCCCGAGACCGAAGGTCGAGGGGAATATACACTTGCATATACTACACGTGAACACTCCAAAAATAAACAAGATAATACTTTTTGCCGGGATTTGTTTGTTTATATTAAAGGTTTATTTGTTTATATTAGGGTGATGAGACGGCCGTCACACGATGAAAACAATATCCCGAGTTTGAGATTTCAATCATGGGATATTGCCCAATATCCCGAGATAGCAAACCAATCAAATTGCGCAATTTTAGGAGGTTCACGTGTCACATATAGGCTACTAAATAATATGTATATGTTGTCACGCATATGTTGTCTGATACGTGTATGTCATCAGTATCGCTTCCTGTCGTGAGTTCGATCCCAGCACAGTGGGGGGATGGCCATCGATAAGCATTGTTAGTTAGATATATAATTAGCTAGTTACGCATGCTGGCTTTAATGTTCCTGCATGTCTTTTACTTTTCATATTTTGAATAAAACAGGCAGGCCAAGAAGTCTCCTACTAAGTGTTTTATTATGGCTGCTTAAAAAAGGTCTGAGATTAAGATGCCTATACTTGAATAACAACGTTCTCTTTTAATGCTGCAAACCTCGACAACGCTTGCATTCATCTCCACTCGGCAGCATCTCTCCCATTAGCCCCCTCTTAAGAAAGGGGCTTAACGACTTCTCATTCTGTTTAACTCTCCCTCGAGCCAATAGCGAAAGCGCTCGTGCATCGGAGCGGGCGAACGATTCCGCCGTGCCGCTCTGATCCAAAACTCAAAGGACTATTCAAAAGTACATGTAAAAGAGGAACACGCGTATGTGTGTGTTACATAACAAGGGTCTGCACTTGCTCCTATCAAAGCCGTTGCCTGTGTCCTTGGGTGAAATATATCCGTTCCGTCTCTACCAAACAGTGCTGTGGGGCTGGATACCAGAGGGCCCAGAAAGGACACAGAAGCTGCTGTTTAATAAAACACCTTACCGAGGCGTCCACTGCACTTGCCCTGAAATAACCAGTTATTGGATTATTGGATTATTTAAAGATTTGTAAAGGATGTTCAATAGAAATAGCAAAAACATTTTGTGACCTGAGGAATGAAGTCAACTATTTGCGATCTCTATGGCAAAAACGCAATAACATTAGAGAACTCAGATTCTTTAAATTAAACTGTATGTTTTTGTTCGTTTAGTTAAATAAAGCTGAATAAAACACTTATTAGGAGACTTCCATGCCTGCATTGTGCCATTCATTTTGAATATCGTAACACTAAGTTCATCCTTAATGAATTACTTTAAAATCGGTTCCATCACTGTTGTTATTGACTGTTTAGCAGGCACTTAACCCTTTCTCCATAGTTACTGTACAATGATTTAAGATAAATGTCGTAAGAGGCAGTTAGGGGTCAGGCATTGTGTTCAATGTGTAATGGTTGGCACTGAAGTGAGGTTTTAATTTTTCGGGTATAATATTCGTGCTGCGTATTTTCAGAAAGTCAATATACATTTTCTTCTATTTATGGCAGGTGCCATCTATCTTAATAAACTAAAACTACAAGGCAAAACTATTTGCTTGCAAAAGATTTAACTTTACCTAGCATAGCAAGCAACCTACTGTTGGTTCATCTACAAATTAGTCCCAAGACAAGAAGAAAATATTGAAACATTATTCGACGAAGGCGAAGTGAATAGTGGGGAATAGCCCGAGACCGAAGGTCGAGGGGACTATACACTCCTAAACAAGATAATACTTTTTGCCAGGATTTATTTGTTTTTATTAGTGGTTGCCGGTTTATTTTTTTTTATTAGGTTGACGAGACGGCCGTCACGCGATGAAAACAATATCCCGAGTTTGAGATCTCAATCATGGGATATTGCTCAATATCTCGAGATAGCAAACCAATTGAACTGCGCAATCTTAGGAGGTTCACGTGTAGCATATACTAAATACGTATATGTTCGAGATTGTCATCAGTATCGCTTCCTGTCGTGAGTTCGATCCCAGCACAGTGGGGGGATGGCCATCGATAAGCATTGTTAGTTAGATACATAGTTAGCTAGTTACGCATGCTGGCTTTAATGTTCCTTCATGTCTTTTACTTTTCGTATTTTGAGTAAAACAGGCAGGCCAAGAAGTCTCCTAGTCAATGTTTTATTAGGGCTGTTTAAAAAAGGTCTGAGAATAAGATGCCTATACTTGAATAACAACGTTCTCTTTTAATGCTGCAAACCTCGACAACGCTTGCATTCAGCTCCACTCGGCAGCATCTCTCCCATTAGCCCCCTCTTAAGAAAGGGGCTTAACGACTTCTCATTCTGTTTAACTCTCCCTCGAGCCAATAGCGAAAGCGCTCGTGCATCGGAGCGGGCGAACGATTCCGCCGTGCCGCTCTGATCCAAAACTCAAAGGACTATTCAAAAGTACATGTAAAAGAGGAACACGCGTATGTGTGTGTTACATAACAAGGGTCTGCACTTGCTCCTATCAAAGCCGTTGCCTGTGTCCTTGGGTGAAATATATCCGTTCCGTCTCTACCAAACAGTGCTGTGGGCCTGGATACCAGAGGGCCCAGAAAGGACACAGAAGCTGCTGTTTAATAAAACACCTTACCGAGGCGTCCACTGCACTTGCCCTGAAATAACCAGTTATTGGATTATTGGATTATTTAAAGATTTGTAAAGGATGTTCAATAGAAATAGCAAAAACATTTTGTGACCTGAGGAATGAGGTCACATATTTGCGATCTCTATGGCGAAAACGTGATAACATTAGAGAACTCAGATTCTTTAAATAAAAATGTATGTTTTTGTTCGTTTAGTTAAATACAGCTGAATAAAACACTTATTGGGAGACTTCCATGCCTGCATTGTGCCATTCATTTTGAATATCGTAACACTAAGTTCATCCTTAATGAATTTAAAATCGGTTCCATTACTGTTGTTATTGACCGTTTAGCAGGCACTTAACCCTTTCTCCATAGTTACTTTACAATGAATTAAGATAAATGTAGTTAAGAGGCAGGGAGGGGTCAGGCATTGTGTTCAATGTGTAATGGTAGGCACTGAAGTGTGTGCGCGTGTGTGAGAGTGTGCGTGTGTGTGCATATGTGTGTGTCCCTTTTTTTTTACGTTTCAGGATGTTCCTCTGCTCCAGCTCTTCAGTACTGGGCCTCTGACTCAAGCGCCTGTGGCAAACATTCATTTTAGAATTACAAAATAGTAACAATACTGTTACAAAAAAACATTATTTGCTATTAATGCTATTGATTAATTGCCATTATCTTAGCCTCCATTCAACATTAACCTCCATATATGAGGTTTTCTTCTAATAATTAGCCAAAAATCTGATGCATACTAATCATTTGCTTGCGCTGTCTGGCCACCACAGCTGTAGGCTAAATATCAAGCAGTTTTTCAGCAACTAGGTTTGGTATTACCCTCAATATTTCATATTTTGCGTTGAAACTAATAATTGAAGACGTCTGGCCACAACCATCTGAGTGTGAGAGTGAGAGTGAATCTGTTCATGTACCTGACCAGTTTGGAGCCGATCTGCTGGCGCAGCGACATCCTCTCGGCGTCGGAGCTGCGAGGCAGGATGTTTTTGTCCTCCAGGTCCCTCTTGGTGGGACGGTTCCCGAGCTTGATGTTGAGGGTGTCCCGCCGGCGGATCTTACTGGCCAGGGAACCTGTCAATCACACAGACACAAACATAAACATCCACCCCCAGGCTCCTTAAACAACGTCCCACTGGCGTCCAACCCCGTGAACCTTGACTGGAACTCACTGGCGTCACATGACATCACTAAAAACATTCAGCAAACAGTGAACTGCTTTCAACTTTGAGATGCATGCTATGTCCTCCATAGAACTTATTTGTGTGTGTGTGTGTGTGTGTGTGTGTGTGTGTGTGTGTGTGTGTGTGTGTGTGTGTGTGTGTGTGTGTGTGTGTGTGTGTGTGTGTGTGTGTGTGTGTGTGTGTGTGTGTATTAGCACCACACGGACATTGGTAACTAATCGATTGTCATGCTAAACTCGTGAGATGAAACCGGTGTAAAGTGTGTGGAGTAAGACTTCACTGACTGTGAAAAGCCCTGCTCACTTTGAACTATCAGAATGCATAAACACACTTATGAGCGACTCTGACAAACGGGAAAACACAAACGCCCTACAATTCTCAAGAATTATATTTTATAAACTTAAGCCCATATTTTCAGCTAAATAGTTAGCATTAAAATATATGTAGCAGATACTAGATATAGATCAGCAAAATAAATAATTTCATTTGCTGATCAAAATGTACACAACTGTATTACATGACTTCCTGTTTATCTACTGGTCTGTTTGACTTGTGACTCAAATGACTCAGCGTTTTTTAAATGTCAAAGCAAAGCGTGTGCATGCATTAGAAACCCATGCCATACTGTTTGTGTACTCGTCATCCTCGTCGTCTTCCTCCTCCTCGTCAAGCCAAAGGATTGGTCCGTCTGAGTCCGAGTCGCTGGTCTGGCTGTCTGTGGGCCTATCAGGGATGACCGTCACCTCTGGGCTCTCCACGTTGACGCTCAGGCCCTGCGGCGCATCGCCCTCCGCTGACCTGCAGGGGGCCGGTCAGGACGCGTTAGCATTAGCATTAGCATTAGCATTAGCAGTAGTACTACGGCCAACGGTTTTAACTCAAATATAATACATTGATTCTGTGATAATTCGATGGTCAATCTGCTTGTCGCCACAAACTTTAGAGTACTAAAAGTGATAACTTAGGATCTGCTATCCGTCTACTTATCTCAATATCTACTTTAGATTTTTCATGATCACAATTATCTTTGAAACAGGGAAGGGCAGCAGCATGAAGATAGTCACTGCTGCTTCTACACTTGATGTAGGAAGGAGAGGAGTGCATTTGAACTTAATATGATGCATGAAACATTTCGTAAAAAGCTTCATGCACAGAAACACATACTTGGATTCAATGTTTTCCCACTAATGAATGAATGAAATTTATAATCATTAGATAGATTTGAGCACATTCACTTTGCCAATTTATGGGATTGTTTGAGTTACTTAGGTTAATTTATACAGTTGCTGTGACTCTGGCCTCTCCCTTAATTCTCCAGGAGCACAATAAGTGAAACCCATTAAAGTCTAAACCCTGAGGTGAATCCACGTGGACCCTCTCCTTACATCGGTTTCTTCTGCGCGGGAGAGTCCGCCGTGGCGGGCTTCCCCTCTCCTCCCTCAGCTCCGCCCCCTCCTTCTCCGCTACCGCCCTCTGCTTCCTGTTCCTGTGCGGACCCCTCCGGGACCCGGCCCGCCGTGAAAGATGTCTCCTCCGTGGCCGAGTTGACGCGAGGGGTCCCGACAGCGCGCTCCACGGAGCCCGCGCCCAACCCCGCACCGGCCCTCAGACCCGAGGCCGCGGCGCCGGCTTTGGGGGTTTTGCCTTTAGTCTTTAGGGGGGCCGGGCCGGAGCAGGGGTCTTTATCGCCCCGCCGCCGCTCTGCCCGGGGGAGGGTGGCGGGTTTGGAGGAGGCCGCGCCCTGGGGCTCCCCGGGGAGGCTAGCCGTCTCAGGGGAGGCCTTGGGGGGTAGCGTGGAGGTCTTCTTCCGCTGGTTGGTCCTGGTGGTCCCCGTCCCAGTGCTTTGAGTTGCTCCTCCTCCCCCATCCTTGGCGGCCCGTGAGCGAGGTGCGGACGACGGAGCGGGGGTCGTCTTGGTAACCCCTCCAGTCTTCTTCGGATTGGAGGGTTTGGCTGAAAGAGAGGCAGACCATTTTATTTTTAGAATAATCAGCTTCTCCAATGAAATATGGATTTTCTGTGTTGCTTCTTAATTGTCGTAGGACATGAAGAATTAATTACCACAAACTTAGCGTGCATTAAAGAAGAAACGGTTTGAACAAATCTCTGCCCGAAAGCCGGATCAATCCAGTTGACTCATTAGCAGGCCCACTGGTGTTACTGCGATGCATCCTTTTGGCTCGTTATCAGGTCACATCACTCATAACAGTGACTAGACTTACACACAGTGAAAGATCAAAACTGCACGACCTTATAGATACTGTCCAAACCACACCATATCACACAGAAAGTGATTCAGACCATTACGTTTTGCTCAATCACGACCGAGAGAGATGAGGAACGCGAGGAAGAGCTCCTCTCGCCAAACTCTTGCCACAGTTTCACTACCCTTCATAAACCACAAACCATTTCAACAATACTGGGCATGTATACATCTGGAGTACCTCCCTTCCACGCCATGGCATGCACACCCCTGCCCAAGGCCGACAGTCACCTGTTCATGCACAGATGGTGATCATGCGTGCATTAATACATGCTGCTTTTAACGTTTGATTATGCAAGCGTCGTTAACCAAACAGGAAATTACCAACTGAACTAGGAACCTCTAGCACAGATAGAGGAAGTGGATCAGGGATAACAACGGGTAACAGTTAAGTGTTAGAGGAAGGTTCATGCAATAAGGCAGACTGAAAGGCAGACCTTGACCGACAGCGGGACCAGGGGAGGGCTCATTGAAAGCTCAAGGGTGTAACTGAGTGGGGGTTCAACTCCAAGGGGTCCTACTTACCCGGACCGCGGCCAGTGTTAGCGTTTCGAGGGTTAGGCTTCGCTGCGGTGGCCGGTCCAGGCTTGCCAGTCATGATGTTGGTCGACCGTTTAAGGCCAGAGGCACCAGCCTTGTGTCTTGTGCCCGTGGGGCCACTCACTGCTTTGGTAGTGGTGGGCACGGCGGCACTAGGCTGCTTTTTACTAGGAGGAACCTCTCGCGGTTTCATTACTTTGGCCTTGGGAAGGGTTTTAGTGTCGCACCTCTCTGAGCAGCAGGAAAAGGAGAAGGAGGAAGAAATGAAACAGTTTGTTCCATGAGTTGGGGAAGCATGTGGGGGATGTGCAGACATAGCTGGAGAGAAGATGGAAAGCTTGGAGTGTTAGAATAAGCGATATGGGAACAGACAATGTTAGTGTGATTTGAAAGAGACTTTGGGGGACACAACACCCTCGTTGGGAATCGCATACTATACCGCAATCCAAAAGAGGCAAATAAAACAAGAGTCCGCCGCATGTGTCTGTGTTTCAAACCTTTATCTCTAGGTGGCCTACGATGGAAATGCAAACAACACAAGAAAATAGATCTTCTAATGGGCGTGGGTCGATGGTAACAGGGTTCAGAAGAGGACAAAACTCCTCCAGGGAACAGCAGAGCAAGGCTTTCACTGCTGTCCTATTTTGGCACACCGTTAGCCCTTTGTGTCATAAGGGTAAAGGATAGGAATAAGGTTAATATCTAGCTCCCATGTCCCCTGCTGTTACCTCAGTCTCACTGTTGAGAATTGTAGTCATAGTCGTTTGAATACCTTATCAGTAAGTCAGAGATTTCTTAATTACATTTGATCAAATTGGATGGCTTTAACTTAAAACTTGAAGTTAAAAATGAAATACCAAAATCCAAAAGTATACTTGGGAAAAAATAAATAAATAAATATATATATATATATATAGTACCATTGTATTTTGGTAAATTAATCTTCATGTTATGTGTGTCTATTGCTGTGCAAAGTTCAAAGCAGGACTGTTAAAGAGATTATTGTTTCTCACATCTTGCTGGTGATAAGGTGAGTATATAAAGTCACGTTGCTAGCTTGCAATGCATTTTCTGTATTTACTTACATTGCTAGTGTATGCAAACCTTGAAGCCAAACCAGGAGATGTTCCATTTGTTTGTTTGCCTTTAGTACCAGTTCATCATTATTTATTGTACTCAAGTAGATTTGTATTACCTAACCATTTACTGCCTGAGTACATAATGGTAAATGTTCAACGATCTCTAGGGGCATTAAAACTGTCTCAAACTCACATATGGCCCCTACATATGCCCGGTCTCCATGACTACATTGCTATTTTATTGAGACCAATATTTCTCTTTTCAGCTATAACAACTCGGATACACCATGGAAGCTCACCCTACGACACAGTTCACAGAAAATAGGCAAAGCAACGCCATAATATCTGTCTATTGTTTTTTTATTATACAGGATCCAACCACAAAAGCAGTGGAAGGGGGTTTTACATCCCTCCGGATGGTTCTCATTTTCCACTATTGCGTTATTACCGAGACGTCTGGCCCTCGCCATCTGGAGGAGGCCAGATGGAGACATGGGTGAAAGGCAAAGAAAGTGCAGCAAGCTTCACTCATATGCTTGAAAAATTCGGTCTGTAAATCTCCCTAATCGTACCCAGAATGAGGAAGGCAACAAAATTTACAAAAACAACTCTGAACCACTTCATAGCTAGACGCCATTCCTGTGGGTCATTCAATAGCCTTCGTCTCATCTTGTAGTACAAGTTCATACCGCGCTTTAAAGCAAGCTTATCGCCGGCGGTGGCGTAACACGAGTTCAGCGAGTTCAATAGGAAGCTGTTCCTGCGTTAGCAAATTTTCCTAGGCACCGATTTGGTTTAGTGGTTAAGCGATTATCTGAACAAAAAGGCTCAGATGATAAGAGAACATGATTGGTCGAAAAACCCCACCTGCTCCGCCTTCCGGAGCCTCTGGCCCAATGGGCTGTTCCTCGGGTAGCGATGCGGCCGGGGCCTCGATGTCGACCCGCAGCTCGTCTGGGGCGGGCGTGGCATGGCCGTTCTGTACCCCGCTGCTGTTGGTGTCTGCTTCTGAGAGGAAGAGGGACGTATGGATGGATACAGGTGCAGGTTGTGGGAACGGGTCTGCATGACGGACTCAATGTCAGTAAAACATCAAAGATATCATTGAAATCATACAGGGAATAATTATAGGATTTGGTAAAATAACTATGGTAGGATTGTATTGATCTCTATATTGTCTTGAAAATGAGCACTAATATGTTTTGTTTGAAATTACTCAAAAGTTAAGATCACTAAGGATCAATAGTTAGCGGTGTTGTTTTCTACACATGTAGCTTTATCTTAGCCAAAGATGGATTTCAACCAATCAATAACAAGGGTTACATCAAGGACAAAATGATACATAAAAACCCGAGATATAGAATAGAAGGGAGTCAAAAAAAAAGTACAGGGAAATTCCAGTGTTGCGTCAGGATTCATCTCGCCAAACTCAACAACAGCCGACTTAAAACACGCCACATCCTCCCAAAGGGTTCAAGAATTGACAATCACAACTGTATAGAGGAGAAGCCCGTCACTGTATCATGTGTCACTGGAGGCTGTGGCACATGTCAGCAATGTCTTGGACCACCTGGGGCCTTTTGCAGAAAGCTGGCTAACTGGCTAACCCTAAAGCCAATCCAGTTGGGTAACTAGGGGGTGTGTTCTTCTGAGCCTAGCCGTGCTCTCTACATGTCAGGTTCTGTTTGAATTCACCCCGCCCATGCTTAACGTTGATATTTTTGGAATCTGTAGAACACGTTTCTGCCCAAACACGTTTCTCATCTATGTCAAACATTATATCTTAAAAAACTCCTCACACCTCACAACTCTGGAGGTGGATTTTTAACGCTTGTAGTTATAAACGTTTAACCTAATTTAAAATAGAGACCGCGCACACACAGGGTACACACACACACACACAAAGACACACACACACACACACACACACACACACACACACACACACACACACACACACACACACACACACACACACACACACACACAGACACACACACACACACACACACACACACACACAAACACAAACAGATGAATAAGTATAGTACATAGATATATAAATATGCCTTAACACTTCCTCCTCATCCTAGAAGAAAACAGCTAAAGAGCCCGTAGCTTTTCACACATCATAACTCATTCAAAGCCCACACTTCCTATTTTCGGGCTGCCAGTAAACTATGTTGCTCGCTGCCTCTCACACACTCACACTCACGATTGCAATACTCCACAATCAATCACTGTTTGAGCATGTGATCGGTCCGATTCTGTTAGGGGCCCCTGGCTTAAGTAGTAAGCAAGACGTAGGGACGGCTTATAATAACACAATTATTTTACATTATCTAAGCCCCTGGGAGGAGCCAGCCAGACACCACTGGCTCAGCAGGCCTTCCACCACTCCCCGTCTGGGTGTGTGAGGCCCTGCCCACTGCAGAGTGGCTGACTGTAAGAGCCATGCTGTTCCTACTCTCTAGTGAACTGAATGACAAGAACTCAAGACTAGCGCTGGCTGGTCCTTTTACAGAGAAACATTCTGGGTTTTATGAGCCAATCGGTACTACTTTCTCTGTTAGTGTAAAGTCAGTTAGTTCTGGCATGGTTTTAACCACATAGCAGCTGGCAGTGGTTTCCTTATTCCAACCGCTGTCCATCTCTCTGATGCTACACTGCTAATTAGTCATATGGTGTAATTACCCCTGTTTCGCCTGAGCCAGTAGGGTTAGTGTTTCTGTCAAAATGCAGCTTGAGTTTTGGAGCATTTTGAGGTGGTGTCCAACATGGTGATGTCCATCATGTGTATCAGGACAATGTGTTACTGTGTACACACAGAATAACCAAAGCCAGAGAGTGGGGTCAAATGGGTCAGCAATGAGTGAAGAGGAGTCCACGAGGAGATTCACCTTGGTCTACGATGAGGACGCCCTTCTTGATCAGCTCCTCTCTGGTCTGTCGCGTGGAGATCTTTCTCTCCAGTACTGGATGGAAAACAGGGGTTAGGCATATGGTATATGGATTATTGTCCACTGTGATGTTGGTGTATATATATACTGGCTGTATTTTCTCTTTGAACAGAGCAGTCCCAGAAGCGATCCCACTGCCAGCCTTTGATCAGCTTCATGAGGCGGTGTATTAAGAGTGTTAACCAGGATTAATGTGACACATCGGAACGTTCTGCTGATTGGAGCGCTGTGCCGAACGGAGCATTTAGGAGCCCTTTCTTCCTCATCGAGCCCACCTTCATCATCATCATCTACATGCCATCCGCTTACGCCTTCTTGAACATCTCTTTTTTTTCGGCTCCCCTCATCAAAATTCTTTCACAGACATTATTCCTCTCCTCCACAGATGCTTCCTCTGACACATCCCCCCGGATCCCCCTCCCTCCCTCCCTCCCTCCCTCCCTCCCTCCCTCCCTCCCTCCCTCCCTCCCTCCCTCATGACTAGCTGGGGGGAAGGGCCGGGGTTGGGGTCCGAGTCCACAATGCCCAATATGAAAGCCCGTCTATCCTTAGAACTCAATAAAGTCCATGCTCTCTCTTCTGCAGTCTTTGTCGAGATGTTGCCCCCCCCCACCCCCTCACTATTTCCCCCTGGAGCGTGACCCCCACCCCCCCCCGCTAACCTTTGGTGAGGTCCTCGAACTTATCGCTGGTCTTCTTTTTCCTCCACTTCCACGGTTTGAAGAGCTTCCCGAGTGACGACAGCTTACCGCGCTGCTGGCGCAACCCAGAGGCATTCTGGGTAGGACTGGCGTTGCTCACCACCACATCGCAGTTGGTCGGCGACAGTGCAGACTTCTCCAGGCCATCCGCTAGGGAAAACACCAGACACACGCGAGACGTCATGAGAGGTCTTGGATCAAAACATAACGATAAACATCAACATGTGGAGGAAAACACACACACACACAAACGCACACACACACACTGGCCTGTTTGTTTTGAGCTGACAAGGCAAAACATAAAAAAAAAAAAACGAGTTGTTGTGAAACAGGATAGCGTGTGGCAAACGCTGGTTTGAACAGCAGTTTTCAATATCAGCCTCAGAAACATTACACATGATGGAAGAAAGTAGCCATACGGGTTGATGTTACCACCATCTGGAGCCTCAGCACAATATCAGCAATGTGACTGAGTTTGGCCTCTTTATTACAGAGTAGACGATCAGAAAGTACTTCATAATATTTGATGCCCTGCAAAATTGACCACCCGCTTCCAAAAGCCAACGTAGCACCGGCAATACTGAGTACCGCCACTTTCCTCATAGGAAAACCATGGTTACAGTCTGTGCCACCCTTTTTAATATGAACCCTGACATAGGGACTTCAATGATAACCCCACGACAAATAAAATCCATTTTAACCAAATCACAGCAACGAAGCATTCATCTGCTAACGTTTCTGACTCTGTGTAAATGTATGAAGCAAAAAGGGACTGAATGTGTGTATGTGTGCGTGGGTGTGTATGTTTTGACTAGATCATCGTCCTTCCTTGACTCTTCCCCTTCCTGTTGGGATTCTGGGGACGCTCGGGAACACTGACAGCTCCGGAGGGTCTGCGTGGGAGAGAGAGGCGCTGTGTTGTCTGTGCATGTTATCTTTGTTTAGGAGTTCCCAGGGCGACGAGTTGGAGAAGTTTGCGTGTGCGATATGTGTATATGTATGTTATACGTCTTTCTTCCAAATTTTAGTAGGTAATTAAGCCAACATAAATACCCCTCATTTGCACTGGTACTCACAGTAAATGAATGATGGGAGGTTGTGGAAGACCAATGTAGAAGAGGGAGAAAGAGTGTGAGTGTTTAGAGCCTTATGAAGACACTCTTATTGAAGGGGGTTGAGATTCCTGGTTGATCTAAAAGACAATGTTTATTTACTCATGGAATGCGTTACAGTCCTGACTCCTGAGGGTAAAGCACGACACAAATATGCCAACACGCCAATGAAGTGCAAAATCCATTTATATAATTCATTCTTCTTAATTGAGATTATTAATAAGAGCACGAACGATACTGGATTTTAGGGGCTGATGCCGATACTGATATTAGGGAGTCAAAAATGACCAGTATCGAGATATTGGAGGATATTCAAAACATAGATGGGCTGTTATTTGCTACTGTATATATATTGTGGTAGTCTTGGGGCAGAGAAATTCTGCCCCAGAAATACAGGTCCCTGTTGTGCAGGAGGGCTCTCTATGGCAAAAGCCTGGTGCATGCAGCCATAGCAGCCCTCAACAAAATGGCCAAGATAAAACCACTCCAGTCCCACTCTGTCTATATATTCTGTCTGCATGTTATTTTTGTTGTGATTGTTGTCAATTTGTTATTACCCTAACCCTGTCAGCGTGAGGTTCATACCTCTACTTGTGATGTGAAAAAGAATTTCCCCTTGGGGACAATAAAGTCTAAAGTCTAAAGTATTCGCCAATACGGTCAATACGCCAATATTCGTTGATACAATCGGCCAACCGATATATCGGTATTAACCCTGGTATTAAGTCTTCCAGACAAATGTCTCATTCCATTTTTTCACCTTTGAGCTTGAGAAATACAAAACGTGAACGGAAACACTGGATGTTGCATACAAATATATTTTTTCCCTTTAATTGGTCAAACTGCAATCACAAACTTCACACTAATCAAGGCTGATAGGGCAGACTGCTGCAGTGGAGTAAACACCTAGACTGGGTATCCCCGCCAATTCTGCCGACGATTTGATTTCGCCCTGAAGAAGGGTCTGGAGAAGAGCAATACATTTTTTTCTGCTTCCGATACGTTTTTGCAGGAGCCAATCACCAAGCTGGCTTTTCCCCCTGGCGCGCTATTGACTGGTTTAACACAATGACAACAGGGAAGCGACGGCAAGCATCCAATTGCATACCGAGTCATTTAACTAGGCCCATGGATTACGCCACTTGTGCCGAAGAAATGACAGCAGCTCCCCCAGACCAGCGTGCAATCTACGATTGAGCTTGGTCTGGCAATAGCCAGACTAGTAAACAAAAGTATCAGGTCAATGTGTATTAACCAATGGAGCACAGAGTCACTGGATGCACGCTATAGACTTGCGACCCATTAACCCAGTGACCCAGTGACCCAGGCAGAGGCAGTATCTCAGCCTATGAGCAGATGGGGGCAGGAAGTAGTAAACAATGATATAAATTATTAATATGTATATTTGGCGCCGAAAGCTAAACCCTTTAAAAAGGTAAAGGAAAAAACGCGTATTCATCTCTTAAGTTGGACAAAATAAAAGTCGTAAAATAAGAAGTCTGGACCAGTAACTGAATAAATATTGAAACATCCACACATAGGTCAGCTGAACAGCCGTTTCAGAAGACAGATGAAAACCACACCGCTCAAGCCAAACACACCCCCAGCAACAAAGAACACACACACAAATACACACATTGCGCATGCATGCACGTACTTCCATTTCCTGCCGCTCTGCAAATCAAATCATAACAATAAGTCCACTTCAGCTGTGCCTTTGTTCCACAAATGATGGGAAGAAGAGAAAAAAAACATAAAGCCCACCGCAGCAATTATTGTCGCCATTAGCCTCAACTCTCAAACCATTAGTGGGAACCCACTCGGACACAATGATTCTGTTACTGGGAGGGGGGAGAAGAGCCAGTAGGTGGAGTAATAAAAATGACAGTTATTAGAGACTATGGCAGAGTTGACGGTGTTGAAATTTACTTGAGAAACGTGTTAACTTAACAACTTAACTTAACTTGACATGTAGATCCACTGGAAGTGTAGACATGTAGATTTACTGTGGAAATGTATATTCACTGTAAGTGTAAACATGTACATTCACTGTAAGTGTAAACATGTAGATTTACTGAAAGTGTAGACATGTAGATTCATGTCATTAATAGGCAGGTAGCTTCTAGTTCAGGGAAACCTATTGATCATCATGAAAGAGTCGCTGTACTTATCTTCTATGACTTTGAATCAATTCACAAATTCCTAAACTCAAATATGTTTGTGTGTTTATATTATTGCAATCAGTTGATACAACTTTTGAAGAATCAAAACAACATAATCGTACACACTTCACTCTGCTTCATTCCTTCATCTACTACATAGCCTTTCTTAGTGCACAGCCGATTTCAACTAATTTTCTTTCGTGGTTTATTCCAGAATGTGGTTTTGGAATCTGAATTGAATCAAATTTTTTGATACATTAGGATTCACAGCCCTAATGCCTAGCGAATGGACATGGGGTATATCGTACCCAGAGGCCGTTTGTATGGGAGTCAAACCACTTTCATCAATCCAAATGTCAACAATGTCTCTGTCTATAACCTTCTTTGCAGGCGCGAGCAACTGAAATAAAAACACTTTATATCCACAATACTGCCGTTATTATTATTTATATTATGTTTGTTTATAAAGCACAACATACTACTTCAGGGATTACCCTGGCTTCATAAACACCATACATTTTCCACAGCCTGTGGCTTTACGGGAATTATTCAGACTCCTTAAAGCCTCGCAAACACAACACACTGCTTTCAGGAGTAAACCAACAAATGTTATTTAAGACAGAAATAATCCTGCTTCGACCTCAATGAAAGAAGTGTTACCTGTGTTATGGGAGGTTACCAGAATAAGACCGCTCACTCTGTGCCTTTGAGCATACAGTTTAAGCGTTTTATAACCCATGACTCACTTGGTGGATGAAGTCATTCTCAATGTGTTAGCCAGGATTTGGAAATAAAAGGACCATGGAAATGGCTGGTGTTTTACACAAAAAAAAGAGTAATGTAACCGTTAAAACTTACATTATTGACAACATTTTCAAACAGTGCGCTCAATTTTTTTATAAATGATCCCAGAACTTTAAGTATTAATATTGTATGCTTAAAAACGATTTAAGAAGCAATAATAAATAGGAAATTGTGTCGTAATTACAACCTACAGTATATCTAATTTAGAAGCCATACAGAAGAAAGTCAGCTTAATTCTTGAACATTAATCAACAGTAGAACATCTAGAAGTATAGAGCTAGTTTGTGTCAATTGTCTAACTAGCGCATGCTGGAAACGCTGAGGCTGATGGTTATTATAGTTTTATTCCTTCAAAAATATGAGTGGAGCTGTAGTAAAAACACGATGAGATCCCACTTGTAGCTCTAACGTCCAAACAACATGAAGAGGAGGAGGAAGAGGAGGAGGAGGAGCAGGGGAAAGGGAGAGGCTTCCTTCCCTTGCCTGGAAGTCACCCAGGGTTTGGGAGAGAGCGGGAGAGAGGGAGCAGGGGGGAGGGGGAGGGAAGGGGGTTAAATAAAATGACATTCAAATAGACCAGACATCCACGAGAAGTGGAGGGAAGAGAGCGAATGAGCTAAAACGACAAGAGATAAATGAAGTCGATGTAGTAGATATAGAGTATATAGAGAGTGGACAGGCACAAAATAGAATGAGAATACGGGAAACACAGGAAGTGCCCATTGGACCTTCATACTGAGCGTATAGAGCCTCGGACTGGGTCTGATGTAGAAATAGTCTACATAGCCTCCCCCCTTACCACCCCACACACACACCCCTCTTATACACATTGTATGTTGTACGTCCTTGCAGTTAAAAATAGTCCTTAGCATTGTGTAGAATCTTACCCTAGCTATCTTTGTTGTCTACGGGGAATAGGTTAACCTAACAATTGTTTGTGCTTATCACTTGGTTCTATGAGTATCCTTACTTTACCGATGGTGATATATTGTTTCTCTTAAGAAAATGTACTTATTAGCTTTGTTTGGATATACATTGTAAGTCATTTTGGGTAAGGCGTATGCTAAATGCCCTAAATATAAATGTAAATAGCCGTGGTATCCAACACAGAGGGAGGGTCCATGTGTACCTTACTGTAAGATTCACATATGCATACTTTTAAATATGTTTGTTCAACATCTTGCCATTGGAAACTTTGTGGAGGTCATCCACAATGCCATAACTGAAGGGGGGGGGGGATTTTCTGTTGGCAATACTCAGCAATATTAAGAGAAAATCCCGTAACCTGTGCTAATGAAATAGTATTGCCATGTCTCGCAGGAAAAGGGCTGTGGCCGTTTTAAACACCAACAATGACCAATATACCTAGCTGAACAACGGCAATGCTAATTGGCAAAGGCTCATTAGTCTGGTACCTCAGTTCATTTTAGATTTCAAAGGGGCGTTATCGACAGGCGCAGACCAATTTGCCAACAGAACATGTGACATCAGCGGCAGCCATCTTGCTTTTTAACAAAACATTGCTCCTCGGCCATGGTATCAAACTCGCCATATAGATAAACAAAAACAAATGTAATAGGCGGGCGTGATCCGGGTCAGGAATCCTGGAGATCTGTCAGAATGGGAGACGCATGCCTGGGTAAATAAAACATGAGCCCTTAGATAGAAGCGTTTCCAGGGTACAATATACCGTTATTATTTACATCCTATTCTACTTCCATAATAGAGTAGTCATTTCAACGTGACGTCACGATCTACAACCCCTATTTGATCTATAAAAAGCTGGCATAAATAGTTGAAGCAGATAAAACCTCATTCAATGTAGAAAAATGTGTAAAAGTGTTTTTATTGTAGGCCTGCTGTTGGTTTTGTCATGATGATTTTGTACACCAAAGCAAATAACTAATTTTTACTATGACTTTGCTTTGCTCACTGATGACCTACTCCAAACACATGGTCTGAAGGAAGAAGTTGATAGCCCATCACAAATCCAATGTAATCACCCACCTGTCAAACACACATGTATTGCTACACTGAGAAAACGATGTCCCTTTTCTTCACAATGTCTTAGACAGACAGACAGACAGACAGACAGACAGACATGCAGACAGGGAGAGATACTCTTTGCCTGCAATTAGGCTACTGTATACTGTAGTCCGTTGTAGTTTTCCAACATTCATGCGAATCATAATATACATTAATAAACAGAATTGCAGACCTCATCAACTCAAAAATAACAATTCATCACTTTCTGCCCATAATGAATTCAGCGTGTCGCTCAAGAGAATAGTTGTTCCTTTAGTTTTACGTTTAGCTACCATGAAATTAAAACGCAAAAGGTGATCGAAGTCAAATTAAACCTTTGAGTGCCAGACCCATCCCTGAGGTTTAGCGTTTACACCATTCATGATGACAGCAAAACGCGGACGTCGTTACGTTTCGCAACGCACGAATTTGTGCTCGAAGTACGTCGCAGATTTGGCGGCGTTATCGCAAGATGCGTTCAAGGCCCGCGTCATAATGTCTGTGAAGTTAACGCGACGTTGAATCGATAACTTTAGAAATACTTCGCGGTTTACCTAAAAGAGCAACCTGCGTTTGAGAGCCTCTAAAGAAAATCTAGATCACGAACTTAGTAGCCAACAATAAAAAACAATAACAAAAACTTCCTGTACAGAGTAGCGGAATGTACGGGAGCGACGGGGGAGAGACACAAACTAACTCACCACTCGGGTGGGTGGAGAAGGCGGACACAGCGGTCTGACCCATGTTCCGGAGTGACGGGTCCCCACAATCACGCCCGGGTATGATCGGAGGATCCCTGACACCGGCGTATCCTCAAGTTCATTTCCAATGATCAGATCGTGACGTGCTGAGGAGATGGAAACTTGAATCACTGGGTCTATGCTGCTGCTACAGGACTACTACGACAGCACTTCCCTCCCGCCCCCCCACGTCTCATCTTGTGGGCCAGCGGAGAATGCTTGTAATTCCTCTGTTCAGATTAGAGGCCCGGCGAGGGGTCAAAAGGTGGCCTGGTCTAACACCTTTCTATGAGTGAACAACTGAGCAGATTGGACGATGCCGAGGGAGCCCCGTCTGAAAGGTGGAGTCGAGGCGGCGCGACCTGCGGAGGAAGTTCCCAAGGAAACCCACAAGCAGACACGCCCATCATGGGGACGTTAACACATCAGCACAGGTCATTATCAAATATGATCAACACATGCAATCATTCTGAATATTATTTATAGGAAATAGGTCACCAACAGATGTTACGGTTTTTGAAAAGTAAAAAAAGAAAATAACTAAAGTCAGATAGCCTACATGTACTACTGTCTGAACAGTATTCTATTCTAACATGCAGCCTATCTTACACTATGTGATGTCTCGGATGTATTTGGCTTCCATAGTGAATGTCCGCTGGGAAATACAAACATGATGTCACCTATTCTCAAGTTCTATTAACAAAATATAGTTCTCTATATATCTAAATGTCAACTATAGCGTGAGTTCCTGTGTGTGTTTGATCCTCTGTCACACTGTCACTGGCAACAGGCTGCCTCACACACACTCACATGCATACACAAACGAACACGAACGCACTCACGCGCATGAAAACACGCACATGCATGCACACGCTAACGCGCACGCGCAAACTCACACAAACACACGCCAACGGAGGGAGAAGGAGAAGACTGCCACCTATCTACTGATAGCTATAGCACAACCACAGATAGGTTACTTTACAACCACCGCGTTTCTTCGTTGCGACTTTTTCCAATTATCAAAAGGTCGGGAGCTTAATGGGAGTGTTTGCAACTGCTATTTGCTGCATGAAGGTGCGCTTATTCGAGATCGATTAAAAACAATTGGCTGATCATTTATTAATGAATAAAAAAACATGCAGAGTTAAACATGATAGGTATATTATTTAACCAATAACAATTGAACACGCAGAATAAGAAGGCACTATTTGTTAATAATTATATTTAATTATGATGATTATTACGATACCATTACTACTAATAATAATATTACTACTACTATTGCTGCAACTACTTATACTACTACTACTGCTAATAATACTGCAATAAATGATGAATGCCATTAATAATCCATTTAATCCGTGGCTTTATCTTTAATAAAGTGCAGATCACGTCACCTGTCATCAAACAGTGACCTGCTTACCTGATTACCCAGCTTTATCATACCACGACATGGCCCTAGCTGCTGTCGGTGTGTGTGTGTGTGTGTGTGTGTGTGTGTGTGTGTGTGTGTGTGTGTGTGTGTGTGTGTGTGTGTGTGTGTGTGTGTGTGTGTGTGTGTGTGTGTGTGTGTGTGTGTGCACTCGCTAGAACCTGTGTGTGTGTGTGTGTGTGTGTGTGTGTGTGTGTGTGAGTGTGTCTGTGTGTGCATGCAAGCAAGTGTGTGTGTGTGTGTTAGAGAGAGAGAGAGAGAGAGAGAGACACCCGCGCACAGACAGAGACTTGCATGAATGACGTTCTCAGGGGGGCTGTCGCTAGGGATCAAAGAGGAAGTGGATAATTGAGACAGGAAGGAAGTCGGTTAAGAGTAGCGAGAGAATGAAGGGGTCAGACATGGAGAGGCTCCAGGAGAGGAGTACTTAAAGACAGCGGACGGTGTAGTCGGTGTTGAGACGGTGTTGACAGTAACAGGGGGGGATAATTCTGTGTGTCTCTATGCTCCAGGTTCACCTCCTCCTGCTGAATATGGAGGAATATAATTGGAATTCCAATCAGAATACTCTATGCGTGTCTCTTGGTATCTGTTCACCCTCTTTCATGTTGGATCAAAGGTTGCGGAATATGCAAAGAAACAGCTGGAGGAAATATATTTTATTTTAATCACACCAGAGAGCATTTTACCACACACTTATACGTACACACATGCGCATGCCCAGAAGCGCACAGACCCAAACAGACACACACACACACACCCACACACACACAGCACGTCACCAAGAATTGGATAGAGAACAATTCTGATGGAATGACCGACTTGTGAACACATGAACAACAGATTTATTCATCTCAGATGATCCTCGTTTGACTTTTGACCTACAATGTGTTATTAACAGTTACAGCCTGGCTTGACTCAGTGGTTGTTGGGCGTGGGCCCTGGTATCTAACACACTTCAAACCACTCACAGTAAACCACAGTTGTTTCTGTTTCAAACGCCTCTTCAGTTCATCAACTTAAAATAATAAAGGCTACTGAGTTAAAGTAACAGTGGTTAGTTGTGAGTCGACAGCTCTCGGTGCTGCACTTCTCTCATGTGGTCGTAGTTCTCTGCAGTATCGGGGGATGGCATCGGTTGGACAGGCGCAGCATCCGCGCTGCCCTCCATGGCCTGCCCTTTGTCTCTCCATTAGGGTACCACCATCCTGAATACTGAATTATCCCCTGGCCGCATTGATTCCTGTATAACTGTCTCTCATACAGCTGAGTGATCAATAATAAACTTGGCTTCCTCATCTTGGATCAATCACAACCTTTTACATCTGTGCACAGTTAACCCAATGCCCTTTAGCAAAATTATTCTGTGTGCAACATACGCAGTGGGGGGAGGGGGGGGGGGGGTCGAATTGTTTTCAGTGTCTAAGGATGATAGGTTGATCGAATCCATTAGGCCCCCAATGTAGTCTGGTGTGACACCTGAATTGGTGAGGTCTGTTTTGGTCTGGTGTGGACCTGATGTGGAATGTGAAGGGTCCGCTGATGGGTGGGGGAAGGAAGGCCGCATCAAATATTTAACACCACCTCAGCAAAACAAGGGCTAATAGTTGTTTAAGTGCTGCTTTACAATGACCTCCCCCCAACATACACACCCATCGTTACCTCCCTCCGTCTATACATTTATTGATTCGTTAAGGTAAGTTCTCTGTCAGGCGTGAGAAAAGCAAAAATCTGTGTTAATAAAACCTCATGTAACTTTAGAAACTTTTGAGGTATTACCCAGAATATACTGGATTATTTTCGTCAACCCTGCAGAGTGGAAGTAATGCATACATGAGATGTGTGTTTGTGTGTGCATTCGCATGTGTGCGTGTGTGTGTTTGTCTGTGTGTGTGTGTGTGTGTGTGTGTGTGTGTGTGTGTGTGTGTGTGTGTGTGTGTGTGTGTGTGCACGCAAGCGTGGGTGTGTGTGTGTGTGTATGCATGTGTGTGTGAGATTATCTGATTGTGTTGAGAATTGGTCCTTTCAAATCATTTCCTGTTGTTAATTTAGAGCCTATTCAGTTTTATCAGCTGAGAAGTGGAAGTAACCTCTTTTTCTAAAACATCAGTTGTCCAACCATTTAACACATGGCTTATGTGTGCATAGTTTGGAACCATTGAATAGCATGTGTTTCGGCAACATTGAGCTCTTGATTGAGATGTTTGTTTGGTCTGCAGCCACACCTTTCCAAACAGACCAGGAAGAGCTCTGACAGGCCCTTCTTAACCATCACTCACAATATAAACTGCCATTACATTTAAGGATGAGCGGATGCTATTATACAAAAAACACATACAACTGCAAAAGCATGAGGCAGACTTCAATGGTGTTTCTAACAAGTTGTTACAACTCTGTTGGCGATTCAGTCACAAACAGAGTTGGAAATGCAGTGGCTTTCACACTATAAATTCAGTGTGGTTATTAGAATACGATAGGACTTTGTAGATAATAGGTGTAATGCCAAAAAGTTTGTGGGAAGAGGAGGAGGTAAAATATAGAAGAAAGGGGGGAATTTAGAATAAAGAGATGGGCAAAAATACAATCAAAAGTAATCACAGATTGTCTGTATAAGCTGTATAAACTTTAGGAGGATATCTTTTTTCTTATTATTATTTTTATACATAACAGACACCTTCAATAGTGGTCTGCAATGGGCCTACTTGGTGAGAGATAATTTAATGTAAGTATACAAATATAAGACTTTCCATTTAGGTATGAGGTTAGATATGGTGAAGTTTAGGCAAGACAAAATGTCTAGGTTTAATCAAAAAAATGAATGTTAGTATAGGTGAATAGAAAATGCATGCAATTTAAATAATGTCTGTCTCTGTTAATAATAAACACCTGGGCCTGAGATCTGCTGTGCACCAGATACAGAACAGTGTAAAGGGAGGTATGTCTGCTGCTCTGGTTGGATGCAGCTATGCTCACAGTGGATGTAACATTCCACAAAGAATATCAAACACTGAACACATTGTTTCATTCCCTCAAATTATTTCTCAATTTAAGATAATTAAATGAATGAAAAATGAGTACTGTGTGATAGATATTTCCTCATATCGAACGATGATATGCAGGTTCTTAATCATAAGGTTGCAGGGTGACCACTGCATCTGTTATGGAGTGAAGAGTGTCTCCTAGTGTAAACCTCAGAGCCAACTCAGAACACTGACCTCCGACCCAACGGGCTGTGGTCCGCTGGCCGAGCGTTCATCTTCTGACCGCGTGGCGGAGCGGTGCAGTTGAACCAGCAGTACACACAACATACACAGAGGGAGCTGTGGGGCAGACTGCTGCTGCCTTGATTTGACGTGAGAAGTGTGCTGCTTTGTAACATCCTAAAATCACTGTCTTCCTCATAGGAGGAACATCGGTCTCCACTCATCACAGATGCGGTAGATCTGTGATGGGCGTCTGATATGGGGTTTGTTTAAATACTTGTTAATGTCTGGATATGTGAACTTAAACAGTTCTTAATGTAGATGTCACGTGCGGGCTAACCTCAATGATAGATTTGGCATGTTGACCTCACCCCATACAGAGAGACATACAGCCGAACCAATGAGCCGAAGCAACGCTTTGTCCTCTCTTGACATCAAAGGCAAACTAAGCTGGCAATTACAATATTACATCATAGCAGTATGTATGTGCTTAGATTGAACCTCAACAATGAAATAATAAATACATATTTAATGTGATGTTTCCATGGGGTGTCTCTGTTGGCCAGGATCATTCATCCAATCATTGCCTCTATTAATGTTTCCATCCCTGTCTATTCCTTCATCAATCCCTTTCCTAACACAGATTCTCATCCACTCATCCAAAAGTCCTGTAAATGTGGATTTAACTCACAAAAGAGAGACTATGGTCATTCATTGCAGTGCTACGCTCGCTGCCTCACAGAGCCTTATAATCTGCATGTAGGTAGGCTGAAATCTGATATGCTGTTTGTTGACTGCTGTTTGGTATGCCATTATGGACCATCACAGCTACAATGTAGCCAGCGGAGATCAATACTTGACATCCTGCCAGCAGGAGAGACAGCAAAAAAAGGAAGAGGAACTTTTCACTTCATTCATTTGCCTTACAACAATAAAACAGGAAATGAAGCAAGGGATTACAATGAAAACAGAGCCAAATAAAACAGACATGAAAATATGATTATGAAAAATTGTTTGCATGCATTTTAGACAGTTTTAGATGATTAAATACATGATAACACCACTAGAGGAATTAAGACACGACAAGAGGCTCCATCAAGGAGTTAACATTATATATGTTCTTATACCTGTGCTCATGTCAGCGCCAATGTATGAGAGGATTTTGCTTTGTTCCACTTGTCCCTGTGGCAGAAATCCTTGATTTTATTTGCCCAGGAGCGCTCTATAGCTGGTGCTCTGAACAGTACATCTGTCCAATGTGAGCTCTGGGTGTAAGAATGAACAGATGTCCAACAGCACCACTTTTCAAAATGGTGATGACAATTATCTTGGACCACTCATCTTTCTCGGACACATACACTTTGCTGCAAACCAATGTACACAACCGTCGAGGCTCAAAGGACAAGAGGCGACAAATAAGGCGTCGCCAATCTCCACCCCACTTTAATATTGTGAAGTGAATCTCATACCAGCATAAATGAGTTATCAGACTGAAATCAATGTGACCTCTGCAACACTGGCATAATATTCACATTATAATATAATTATTAGAGCTGTTACTGGTTTGATGTTCTTCTGGCGGCTATCAATTACAAAAGAGTGTGGTTATTGCCATTTAAGATGGATTGGTTACAATTTCCATCCAGCTATTTTCTCAATACATTATCCACCTGTGTGTGTGTGTGTGTGTGTGTGTGTGTGTGTGTGTGTGTGTGTGTGTGTGTGTGTGTGTGTGTGTGTTGTGGCAACCCGGCTTGGTGAGTTAGCCGCCTCCTTCCAATAAGCACACGAACTGGAGATTACTTAGAGCCAAAATGGCACTTTTATTCAATAGTAAATTATAAATCTATCAAACCAAACATAAAACTCAGCTCTGGAGGAATCAACAGTCTTTTTCCTCCGGGTGGAATCCCATCACCCATGAGACTGGTCTCTCCGCACACGCGAACCAGGAGAGCCCTGAATGAGTGTGGAAGCATGCTTTTTAAAGCATGCTTCCACACCTGCTCCTCAGGTGCTCCGCATTTCATTAATTGGCCCCAATGTTCTTAATGGCGCCATCTGTGGAGAATGGGTGGTACACCGCCTCCACAACCTGCCCCCTTGGCCTCCAGGGGCGCTGTGCCAGAGACGGGTTGCCACAGTGTGTGTGTGTGTGTGTGTGTGTGTGTGTGTGTGTGTGTGTGTGTGTGTGTGTGTGTGTGTGTGTGTGTGTGTGTGATTGTGTGTGTGTGTGTGTGTGTGTGTGTGTGTGTGTGTGTGTGTGTGTGTGTGTGTGTGTGATTGTGTGTGTGTGTGTGTGTGTGTGTGTGTGTGTGTGTGTTCATCCTCAGGAACGGGTCATAACAATACAAATAATAAGCCACTCTGAAGGCATCAGATGCCCTGGAACACAAAGACCACATGCAAATGTTTACATCCTCATATTACTCAACACACACACACACACACACACACACACACACACACACACACACACACACACACACACACACACACACACACACACACACACATACACACGCACACACACACAAAAAAGCTGTCAAGCGATTCATTTATTTAATCGTGATTAATCGCATTAATGTCATAGTTAACTCACGATTATTCGTGATTAATCGCAAATTATTTTTCTATGCTAAATATCCCTTGATTTTTTTGTCCCATAATTCTTCTCATTTTAATTCTCTTATCAACATGGTGAATTGCATCGGCTTGCCTTGTGCAAATGATTTTTTATTGATAACAACATTGGCATATACTGATCAAAACAGGACGATACAAAAAAAGAGCCTATAGTGCAATTAAACGACTGCTTTGAACAAATGTCATTTGAACAGAGCAGTCAGGCTACTGCTTCTTTGTTTTGAGTTTTTTTTTTTTTATAAAATGATTGCGTTAATCGCGCGATCAATTTTTTAACGCCGTTAAATTTGGTTTGCGTTAACGACGTTAATAACGCGTTTAACTGACAGCTCTAAAAAATACATAAACACAGACAGATAAACACAAAAACACACACACACACACACACACACACACACACACACACACACACACACAAACATTAAAGACGCAAACACACACACATGCACACACACACACGCCCACACATGCACACACAGACTCACACACACACAGACATTGACACGCCCACACACCTGCACAGTTTACATACACAAACACACACACACACATACATACACACACAAGTCTTTTGGACAAACCATTAACTCACGCACACACAAACACGCACACACACACACACACACACACACACACACACACACACACACCGATAAAAACACACTATCTTGCACACTTCACAAACACACAGACACATAAAAACGCACACAAACCTGCACACCTCACATACACATACAAACACACACACACACACACACACACACACACACACACACACACACACACACACACACACACACACACACACACACACACACACACACACAAACACACACACACATACACACACTGAAAAACAGAAATACAGACAGCTACACACACACATACATCTAACAGACAAACCCTTAACACGCACACACAGGCACACACGTACACTCCCACACAAAGAAACATATGGGTAACGTCCATAGTACTGACAATAATGCATTTACCCATTTATAGACTTTTTCCGAAAATCGTATCCCTGGAATCCTAAAATTTCTAGTCTGAAAATATCTAATGATACAATATGTATCACTATTCAATGTTGTATGTATTCAAACTATTAACATAAATATGGTCATGAGCTGTGATACTATACATCAAGGTATAATTGGACATACAATTCTGTGTCTTATGTGCAGCTGTGTATGGCTTTCTTAACAGTATAAAATACATGAAGACCAATAAACATTGACTGTGTCATATAAATGGTGGAAAATTGAATGTAATCAAATTACAACGGATATGCCAATTTGACACCAACTCGCTGCTTGAGCTGCTAACGGCATACCCCTCACATTTGAATGCGGCAGCAAATGCCGAATACCAAAGCCTTACACACTGAATGGACATGAGCCAACATACCATTCTCTATTGGCTGTCCACCAACAAGCAGCACTAGCTGTTGTATCTACTCTTTAGTACATGACCGCTGAGGATACTGCCTATATGCTCTTGGATGTTTAGCATATACACTCTTAATGTAACATAGGGCAGACGTACATAACCGATATGCATACATTAAAGTGGCAATGCTTATATACTTAAGGTCGGTCTGGTGTGGATTCAGACTGCAATGCCCTACAATGAGTTCCCTTCAAATTGTAGTATATTCTGCTATACACTGTACGCCAGATGCACTTATACGTAAAACTATTAAATATTCAAGGTGTTCAATCAGTGGATAATCCCATGAAAGTGAGAATTTATGTGTTTTGGGGACATAAGAAGGAGTCCTAAATATCTACACAGGGAGCGGGTCCTCTCTCTCGGAGCCCGCCATGTTTCTGCAGTAGCCCAGAATGTACATCTATCGCTGTATGTTTATCTAGAATAGTTTCCCTAGACTCTGCATAGCCCCCCCAACACACATCCCTCTTACGCACCTATGGTATGTTGTACATCCTGGCAATTAATGTACACACTTATTGTATGTTATACGCCTTTGCACTTAAAAATAGTACTTTTTGTATGCATTGTGTAGAATCTTATCCTAGCTATCTTTGTTGTAGATGGGGAAGGGGTTAGCCTAACAATTGTTAGTACTTGGCACTTGGTTTCTATGACCATCCTTACTGTACCAAAAGCGATAGATTGTTTCTCTTTCTTCTGACAAATGCACTTAATGTAAGTAGCTTTGGATAAAAGCCCTGAGTGTAATCGTACAACAAATCGATGACCTTTAAGTTTTACGGACTAAAACCATAAATACAATTAAGAAATCTATCAAGGACCCTTTTCCTTGACAATTAACTACTCGATGAGGTAGTAGTCGGTTACATTTTTGAATCACCCACCACTTCTCCTAGCATCACTGCTAAACGCCGCTCAGTCCTAAACACTCCACCTTTAAGGGGCCGTGTTACTTGGTTCTCGGCCTGTTTTGTTGTGTACTGCTTGCTTGTTTGTTTTTGACAGCTTTGCCTCTTTCCTCCCTGAAACAGGTCTCTCCCGGCAAGGGTAAACTCTCATGTAAATAAAACATATGGAGAAGAAGGTAGGCTACCCTTTGTGACAATGATGACCACATGATTGTGTGATCGCGTTAAATAGATCCCAACATTAAAAAAAAATCTGACCAAGAAAGTTAATCCAAGAAAAGTCTGATTGAAAAGATTGTCTTCATCCTAATAAAAAAAGTATTCCTCCCAATACAAAGTTCCACCACCATCTTATCAAACCAATCAAC